>NW_019524837.1:121438-228771 GCF_002814215.2 Seriola lalandi dorsalis | reverse complement strand
CTTTCCAGAACTTGCTCCCTCTCTCTCCTCCCTCCCCCCATATTGACCCTCCTCTCTCCACCCCCCCTGGCTGGACCCCTCTCTCTGGTGCGGGGCCTGGCTGTCAGGCCCTCTCCTGTGAGTGCGGCTGCTGTGATTTCCTCTGGGCCATCAGGTGGGCTGCTGCTAACTAGCCAAGCCTGAGACAGGGTGACCTCAAGCCTCAACATGATGGGTCTGAATCAACAATGTGTTCGCCTAAACAGGGAGGGAGAGACCAAACAACTTAGAGGGCTGCCTGCCAGCAAGTAAACCAACAACGCTGCATCTTAAAGTTATCTACCTGTGGAAATCTTACAGTGCAAGTAAGCATTTAATTCTTTTCCCTAAAAGTGCCTATTGGGTCTAACTCATGGCTTTTTAATCTATACTAAGCTGTTTTCGCTTGGGTGTGTTTGCTGCAGTGTTTGTCGCAGTGGTGCCTCACAGTAGGTGTATTGTAAATCAACTGGGTGCTGTGTGAACTGTCATTATAGTGATCATTAACACTCGTGATATCATCAGCGCATGGCAGATACTTAATTATCGGATCCCTTCTTCTGTTTCAGAGGCCCTGATGTATTTTTCTTTTTCAGAACAATTTCTGATGTCTGCAAAATCCATATAAGCCTGTCTGATTAGAACAAGCTCAGTTTAATGAGTTTTTCCTGTGCCACCATTTCAGATGGATCTCATTAAGGGTAATCATACTGTAGTCTGAGTTCTAAGGAGGACTTTATACACAAGCCAAGGCTATGTAAATTGATTTTCCCTCTCAGTATTGAGTATTTAAGCGGTGAGATTCTGTTGGTCAGAAGAAAAATGTCATTCTACTAATCAGATATAAAGACTGATCAAGTAAATGTTTCTGTCAAACTCCACTGTGCTGTGACTATACAGAGCGTTTGCCAGCATTTCAGTGATAATCAAATTTAATGATGGCATTACTGAATAGCTGAGGATTGCCGCAAATGCTCTTTTCTCTCCTGGGTCTTCCTCTGCTCCTCAAAATGTTTCAAACTTTTTCTCTTCCACAATTCCCTTGAGCTAGCCTCCCATCATATCTGAAATGTGCTTACAGCAGTGGCCGTCTTTTGCTTGAGAGCTCTTTGCCTTATGCTTCCATCAGAGGAGACTGAGTCTCACAGATGCACTGCTTAACAATGCCATCCCCTGCTCCCATCAGAGGGGGGAAGGTTGCGGAGCTGCGCCCCGCAGAATAAGGGGGGCAGGTCCCCTGTGATTGGCGAGAGCTGAACATCGATGCCAGCTTCCATCTGTCATGATAGCCTATCTCTGAACCTTCAATCTGTCAAAAGCTTGCTGCCTAGCTGAAGGCTCCAGGAGATTTGGCGTGCTAAACAGATTTGACAACAGGCATTATCACTGTGAGGGGCCCAGCGAAAATCGCCATCAACGTGTTAATTGTGGCTGTAGATGTAAACTGTCACTTCTCATCTCATTTAACACTTGCTTTGCCAATTTTTTCTCACCTCGTTTCCTCGCTGTGGAAAACATATGGAAATGTTAAGGCTGACACTCTAATCCTTGAATAACAACATCAGCTTTATGACTTTCACTTGTAGTTCATTCTTAGAGGTGATAAGGCCTCAGAACTAAGCAGTGTTTTTGCCCTTGGTGTAGTTGAAAAGTCAACGCAGACACTTCTACTGCCTGTTCAAAGACATGCAGTCTGAATACAACTGTGATGCGCAATTTAATTTGAAAAATTGCTGCAGTATAACTGAGCAAACATGGTTGACATTAAAGTATCAAGTATGGCTATTCAGGTCTCAGGTGTGAGGTAACATGTAACTTCAAGTTACCTGTAAAGCCCAGTCCCCTTTTACACAGATTATGACTGAAACTGTGTGTAACACTTACAAATTTACAGTTTGAAGACACATTCAATATTTATCACAGTCTGTCAATTTCAAAATAAAACAAAATAAAATGTTATATTTTCTTTGATTTAATGGTGCCCCCGCTAAAAGTAAGGTTTAAGCTGTTAATGAAAGTCTAAATTCTCATTTCTCTCACGAATTTGTTGTCGTCTTTTTGTTGCTATTTTTTTCCCTTACAGAATGTCAAGCCTCCTTCCTATTATCACTAATTGATTATCCTCTATCAAAGCACCTTATTATTTGTGAGTTGTAGCGATCAGCCCTATTATTTGTGGGCTTTCCCCTGACAGGCCTTTAATGGTGATGGTTGGTTTAACCCCCAGGCCTTGCTAATAGGATTTAGCAGCAGGTGACTGGTAACACAGACACACACACCCCTCTAACCCATTCACCCCCAGGAATATCAGACCCTCCCACTGCCTGCTCACAGAAAAAAGGCACACACACAAACACTGCACTAATTCAGCCTCGTCATTCCCTCGGAGCTGAACGTATTTGGATATACTGTGGTAAGGCAGGACTGTGGTGTCAGTCCTGGCTCCCCCCCTTTGTTTTGATTCTGTGGAGTCAGGATGAATGCAGCAACGCAGGCATATGCAAAAGCCAATGCAAATAGAGCCGAGGCAGACACGGCGCCATCTTGGAGATGACAGACGATGGCCAGACGAAAAGGCCACGGCCCCCATACTCGGTTTGTTTCATGTCAGTGATGTCATTAGAAGGCACAAGGTTTGCAGTGTCTTATGATGTAGATTTTAATGTATGGAAGTAATTCATAGATTAGACTGCAAATTGATTTTTATCCTAAGAGAATAAAACTGATAAAATAACTAACTGTTATCAGGGATTAATCAGCATATTTTACCAGTGTCATTAGCTGGAGACCATCATTGGTAGTGGGCTTGTCGAAAGGGTTTCCCCTGTGTATATGGCTAACAGGGCTGTCAGAACTGCTAGTTTATCCAGGTGAGGCCTCTGTGTCATTATAGTGCCCCTGTCCATCAAGATCAGAGCCGCTAACCGAGGCAGGGCCATTCTCTCAGCTTTTATCACTTTATTTGGTGTCCATCCTTCCACTGTCTGCAGACACCAGCAGAGGCAATCCATTTCTACCCCGACACTGATGGGAAGGAGGAGCGCAGAAAGCCTGGGTGGTGGCGACGTTGGCTGAGGGGGAAAGTAACATGAGGAGAACAGGACCATGAGGAGCAGGGAGGGGATGGGTTTGTTATCCTGGTAATTAAGGACAGAGTGGCTTCCATGCCGGGTGTGCGGACAGGATGTGGCAAATTACTGGAGTCTTTGTGAGGAAAAGCTGCTCCCTCTCTGCTCTGTCCATTCTCAGGGGACCTCATCATCTTCTCTAACAGTCAGGATGGGATTTTGTACCCTCTATTCCCTCACCCTCTCCTTCCCTCTTTCTGTCTCTCCGTTCATTTCTTTTCACTTCCCTCTGTCACCTTCCTGATGAAATGCATCTCAAAGTCTAAAGTAACATTGCAGCTTTATAATTGTAGATGAGTATGCTTATGGTGGACATTTTGAGTGCAATAGAAAACTTTCAGAAGCTATAGGTCTTTTTCCCCTAAAACATGTTTTCATGATTAAATATACTTTCATATTTACCTACTGAGAAAATTTTCAATTAGGCAATTTTTCTTAGATCATTGGACTGATTTTGATAATTAACTGTGTGTGTGTTTCACAAGGTAATTCCCCTGACATGCAGAGAAAGATAGAGAAATAGACAGACCGTAAATGGTAATTTATGTGCACATTTCACTTCTATGAGATGTCACAAGCGACAGCCCACCAAACACCACTGAGACCAGAAGAAAAGTGTTTTGTTACTGTGGCATCGCTGCATAATTTCTGGAAAAGAGGATATCATGCCTTGTTTTCTTTTGCATGGACATTTTTTCTCTGGGATCCTTAAGTCGTGGTACTCAGGTGGAGCTAGAGAAAATGTTGGCCCTCACAACGACACGCGGTAGCAGCGGCAGCAGCCGCATGGCAAGACAGCAAGAGAACACTCTGGGGTTTAAAAGTACCCAAAGCATCCTGGGTAATTAGCCATTACGGCGCTGTCACAGAGGGTTCTGCAGTCAATACAGAGATAATTTGGGCAATGGTGAATGACAGTGCTGTCCAGGCTTTTGGGATGATCAAGGACAGATCCAGCTGCACCAGGCATCTGTCAGGCCCATGAATCACTCCTCCAGCCAGCAGCTGGGTGAGTGGAGCAGAGAGAATCGCTGGAGAGGCATGTGCAGACACACAAATAAACATGTTCCCCCTCTCTCCCCTTGCCACACCGGGAAATGGCTATTAAAGGTCTGCCGTTACAGAGCACCGAGTGGAAAAGGCTTGTTACCTTCAGTGGCAAATGAATGACATTGGGAATAAGGTGAGGAATAAAAGTCAGACCAAGGGGACATTTCTCACAGTTATTTCGGCTGCGCAGCTTAAACCAAAGAATTCAGCTGGCATGCAAAATTATATCATTCAGGTTTTAAAAAAGAATATTATAACTAATGAGTTTTACACAGAAATAACTAGATTTCATATCTTGATGCAAAAATCTAGAGACTGATGTCAGTGACTTACCTACAGACAGTTGAAAACAGTTTGTGTATTTTGATTCCAGTAGATTTTATATTTTAAGTAAAATGGCAGTCACGTCCAACGACTAACACTAACAGTGAGCTGAGAAGATTGTGGTAGAAAGCAGCAGAACAGGGCTTGTGTGTCATACTGCATATACAACATTCCTCCTCTTTAAAGTGGTCCCATCCAAGTGTATGTCAGGCCTGATCCAACCATTTTTGTACCCAATATGTCAGCTAGTGTGGGTGGATGATTACTGACATTTTTAATTTTTATACCTGGAAGTGTGGTATTGTCTCTTACAGCATCCCAGGTGATACTACAAAATATAATTTTGCCTATAGATTAATAAATAAAAAGAAACATGGGTGCATACATAAAATTCTATTTGACTGTTTTCACCATACTGTTGTGAGCTGCACAAAACTGATGGTTTGTGCAACAAAATTATAATTCAGATGTTTTTATGTTGGATTCTTCAGACCACCATAAAATTTTTTATTTAATCAAATGGAAAAAAAATCTCTTATCATTGTTGTGGGATGAAAATATATGTATGTGTCACATATATATACAATGGGACTTTATTACCTGGAAATGGGAAAAACGAGTTGATACTTAGTCAAACCACTTTCATGGTATCACTATAGCGTTTAAACTACAATCAACTTGACCATAACAAAACCTTGTTCCTGTTGATATCATATTTTTTTACATTTATTTTTATATACAAATACTTTAATACTTATTTTGTTTTTATAGGACAGAACATAGAGTGTAATTCTGAGCACAAAAACAACCAACATATCATTATTTTTTTTATGAAGTTGTGCCTCAACCTTGAAATCTTTTCAGCTGTGTGCATACTACATACTGTTTGTGTCAGTTGTGTGCCACTGCCTGTTGAAACACCATGTCCCTTGTGCCAACTGCAAATATTTACCTCCACTTAAGTAAAGTCTATCTGGATTGAATTTATAAATTCTTGCAATTCATTTCTATGACCCAATTTAATTGTGGCATTATTCTATTAGTGATTAGTTCCTTCAGTACAGTACTGTCCATTCCTACATGTTTTAGTTGTACTAGTTGAAAACATCTTCAATCAGCGATTGCTTACCCATAACTACTCATTATAAAGATGTTCCCCATCTGTAATATAGTCATGGTTTATTTTAAGTCACTTACATTGGGCCTGACATCCAGAATAATAACATAACAAGCCCCTATTACAGCAATATCTTATAATTATTTCATAAAATGATTGTGTTATATTCACTGTTGTAGGTACAGTCTGGCTTACTTTTTATATTATCTACTATTTTTGTGAGAGTAGTTTGGCTTTTCATCATTTTGCAGTTTCATTGCATCATCTTGTACCTGTTATGGCCAAATAATAAAAAGCTGTGACAGTTGTAGTGGTGAGATCCAAAACCGGAGATTATGTTTGAAATATTTGGGACAAACAGGTATTCTCGGAAGTAGGGTGCAGTCGTGGACTGTATCTACTTAGATATCAAAAGAGCTATAATTAGGGTTTTAGGGCTCTTATACACTTTGATTCTATATTAGTGGGAAAGATCATTTGCTGTATACAAGGTTTGCTTCTCACCGAGATATAGGTCCTAACTCGCTGCAGTGTATTTAATCATAACTGTAGAGGCTCTGCCCTGGGACTGGAGCTTCTTCTTATCATACTTTAATCAATATCGCTATCACTATGTTAACACAAAGCAGTCCTCTGAACACTGAAGAGGTGTAGTGTCCTGTGCTACGGCTGATGAGTCTCTGGAAATATATATGGAAATGAAATATGATTTTGCGACCTGTGCAAATGCTGTATTATTTCACTTGTGTGTAATTTTTCAGATTTAGATGAGCCAGTTCTCAGTATGTATTTAAACAATAAGCCTTTCTATATTCATCTTATTGATTCACAGCGTGTCTTTAATTTCACCTCTGATGATTGCCACAGTATATAGTGTGATTGCATAAAAGAAAGCAACAACCTATTATAGAAAAGGGAAGCGGATTTAAAGTAAGTCACCTTCCTTCAACATAATCACTACCATTCATCTAAGAATGGAATTAACTTCATGATAGACAGTGAAATTACCTATCCATCTCTGATACTGTGAATTCAAAGGTGCACTGACAGTCAATTAAAAATGAAAGATAATCTGCTGCTTGCTTTTAGTGGGATCCTTATATTCAGGTTCACATATGCACTATAAATACTTGCCACAATTTTACATCAGTTTTGCCATTTATGTCTTTTTTTATTTTTTCCAAAGTGGAAAACCATAACATCTGAATGTTTACCTGTTTTAGCAGGGCTGCTAGCATCTTGGTGACTGTTGTATGACCACATTTTACTATTCCTCTGGGATCCATTCCCATATATGCATCTATAAAGGGAATTTGCCAAGAGCAAAGTGAACATTTTATGTCGGCCATTTGCTGTGCAAGGATATTTTCTCCAAACTGCATTTTAAATGCTGTGTTTCTCCCCATTACTCTGTGCTGAGAAACATTTAAATGCCCTTTAATTAGTGTGTCCTTCCTCTCTATCGATAGGCCACTGGTAATCACTCAGAGGTCTAATGACTCCTAATTGAATTGCTTTAAAGTGAAAGACAATAGGTCCTGTCATCAGTACCCAAACAGCAACATTTGGGAGTGAATCCAAAACACAGGTCGTTTTGTTCAGCATTTCACTAATCGAAGTTACATATTTTCACAGTAGCAGAGAGAAGCCTGATGTTACTGTGGTGATGTCAGATCATGCTCTCTCAATAGAGCCCAGGGAGGGGGAACTGGATGGGGGTGGCTTGTGGATCATCAAAATCTCAGTAGATATTGATTTGATCTTTTCATATTGTCAAGGAGAAATCTAATCATAATAGAGCAACATAGCATGATATCTCCCTCAAATGCCTTTTAACAGCTATTGCAGCTCATTATCCAGTTTGCCTGCACCAGACCCTCTGGTACAGTGTGAAATACTCCTGAGCTCTACAGACCCGTGAGGCTGTCCTTTTCATTCACATCTTGTCCTAACAATCAAACACTGCAGCCTTAATCTGCAATAACTACATCTCACAACAAGACTGTTGGAGTCGCAGAATAAGTAAAAGTGGGCAGTCGTGTGAAAGGACAAGAAGAATTCGTACATTTCTGCAGCAGGTCAAAGCAGTAATTATACCAAATATATTCGCAGGTAGTTATAAAGATAGTTAAAGTGGCTACATTCTGACATTCCTCTAAAACAGAAGTAAGGGCTGCACCTTAAATTAAGCAGAGCTCAGTTGTAATGAAATGAAAAGTTGTAATGAAAAGAATGAAGAGGATGAGCAATGTTATATAGATACACTGTACATAGAGGGATTTTATATAGAACTTAATGATCCTATTTCCTGTAGAGTGTCATTGGCATCGCAGAAACTTTCTGTCCTAATTATCCATTTCAGCCTGTCTGTTTCACATCTCTGCAGTCCCTCATTATCCCCACAGCCACCTCACAGTCTGCTCAGTGTTACATTAGTAAAATAGAGCCTTTGATTTGTCCTCAACAGCATAGACGTTTGAAAAACAGAGAAGGGAATGTGAGCGAAAAAAGTGAAACAAAGAAAGGGAAGAGAAGAGGGGAGAGATGTCTCCTATATTAGCCTGGACGTGTCCTCATCTGTTGAATATATTGACCGTGTCACCCTGCAGTTTTTGGGAAGAAGCTGCATTCAAGGCCACACCAGGGATTTGATGCATCACAGACATAATAGGGGATATTTTGGTTTGCTCTCTGAAGTATGAGAAACATTTTTTCTCCCCCCTGATGTAGGCAGTGCGAACAGCCGGAGGGCATTTGTAAAACAAAATACTTTACTTGACTGTGGAAACAATGAGTGCCCACACCCCCCGCGGTTGTAATGATGCAGTGAAAACCAATTCAACTGATCAAAACTGCCCTGATTCAGAGAGGCTCACTCACGCCTTATTTAAGCGACGTTCTGCACGTTAACCTGTGTTCCTGAAACCAAGATGTACCATGCAAAAATATATCTGGGCTACATCTACAGTGCATTAGCAGTCTTGTACTCACTTGCTATGACATTACGTCGGTCTTATTAAAGCACTGCCTGTACCCTACTGGCCATATTTCAGAGCAAAAATGACAGCAATAAGAACCTGATCATGTTGGGTCACTCCGTTTGAAAGCAGCTCCTGCCTCGGCTTCCCTTAATTAAACCCACACAGCGCTCTTTCATCTTTGCATATTCCACGGTTGGGACATTGATACTCATTATTTCTTAAGTCTAAACACCAAGACTGTGTCAAGAATGCATCCATCACCGGTGGGCTGCTCGGAGTCAGCAGAAATTTTTCCACTCTGTCAGCAAATTTGGCAATTTGCAATTTTCTTACTGGGGTTCTGACATGTATTTATTGGCGAAGATGACTTTCAAATGCAGAGATCATGAGGACAGTGGCTTGTTAGTCCTCTCTCCTAGCCCCTGCTCTAATGACAGTAATTAACAGGGCCATATTAGAGAGCCACCTTAGGAAGCATCTGACTGTTCATTTGCATGGCGTTAATACAGGAGGATGCAGTGCTTCCGAAAGGCTCGCCATGAGTGCAGCAGTGCAGTTTTGTACTGTTTGGCTGTCCTGTTCTTAACAGCGCCAGGGCCTATTCTCCCATTCATTATGTGCCTAAAGCTTGAGTTATCCTCTCCTTGGTGCGGGGATGAATGTTATTAAAGGCATAGCTGTCTGACACAACTCTAATGAAAAATAGGATGTTTCTGAAGGTTATGTTGCCAGCTAGCTCAGAAATGCCTGCTTCATTTTTCCCACCCCAGCACAGGGCAATGTAATTCCCACCTCTTGATAGATCTTTTTTCTTAAGTTTTTTTGTGCCTCTGTGTGCAGGAGCCTCATCATAAAGAGACCTTTATTATCCGTGTTTCTTCCTCTGTAGATGCTCAACAAAGGGCGAGACTGGACTTTTTGGCAGATCATACAATTGTGAAAAACTACATCTATGTGTTCTAAAGTGGTGGCTGCTGCTGTGTGGGTTTAATTGAGAGGCATTGCTGTGATTTTATGCAGACGGGTATGCTTTTATTTTTGCTGCAAAATTTGAATTTGCCGTGAAAATTTCAGGTATCTATTTTTCTTTTACTTTAATTTCCTATAATCTCATATAGGCCTAGTTATTTTTGAGATTATAATTTACAAATTGCACAAATAGATAGTATGAACAGCGGAACATAACACTAAAGTAAGCGGTCTCCATTCAAATGACACAGGCTTGTGACAGTGAGGGACAACTGTTCAGCATTAGGGTCAGACTGCACTTTTCAGAGCTCCATCAGAGGTGGCAGGTCACGTTGAAGACGACCCGACCCGCCCACACTGACGGATCCCAGCTCTGGCCTTAAGTGTAAATCCTCCCCTCCCCCTCGATCCCTGCCCCGGTTTGGCCTCGCCAGTCCCTAACAGCCCTATCAGAGCCACATGGGAGGCCTGTGACAGACATGCAAGATACCAGGCTGCTCCAATTTAGCCCTGTATTTAAATGAAAGACTTTTCTGCAAAGTCACCATGTCAACATCTTTTGTAAGTTCATGACTGTTGTCATTGCCATGAGCAAACACATACTGACAATGTTGCAAAACTTATTATGCACCCTAAAGACGTGTGTTTTCCCCTCGCGGCATTGATTCCTTATTAAAAGCCAATATTGAGGATGTATCAATGCGACATATGTTCTTTTTTTAAACCCAATAAACTGGAAACCTAAAACCTAAACAACACTCCCCTTTATTAAAAAGAACCTTAAGGTAGAAATCATGTACAGTTTTCTTCCTTTGATCTTGTACTGATTTTCTAAAATGTGTGAACATAAAGAAATGTCACCAAGTTACAACCATGAAAAAAGTGAAAAAAAAAACGTTAACATCATTCAAACATAACACCAGCTATAGTCTTTTGAAAAGGTTTGCACTCATAAGTCATTGTTTTATTGGTGAATATTAACACATTGGTTGAGTTTCTTTTTATGTTTGGACAACAACAAAGATAAAAGAAAAAAAAAAAATCTTTGTCACAGAGTAACTACAAGCAGTTTTTTGTTGATCAGAAACAGTTTTGGACAGTGGCAACATTTTTGAGAAATAATGAAATATTTTAGCATTATTTTAGCAAACGACATAAATGAACATATTTTGGAAATTTGACAATGTACATTTTGAGTGACAGGAAAGGTGGTAGCGTCCTGTGCAAATACACTCATGGGAAAAGTGGGTTAATCGGGAACCTTCATTACCTGAAATCTAAAAAAAAAGAAAATCTCTATGTAAACACAGATGCCGCTTACACTGTGAAAACAGCATCATATCTTTACCTTATAAAATACAGCATCATATTTCATAGTGAGAAAAGATTTCAATTAGCAAATTTCTACCATTAGATTGATTTTGATCATTAATAATTGCAAGTGAACTGAAACTAATGAAAAAAATGTAACAAAAAAATCTAAAATGATCTGTCGAACCAGTTATCAATATGAAAATGCTGTCCGCCTTAAATTGGCAAAATTACAGTTTTTTTCTCCTTATCGCTTTAAACTGTTAGACTTGTCCCCAAATCCACATTTAACAAACAAAAATAAAACGTTACATAGAATTTTGTTTCAAGGGGAGTTTTCTTTTGAAGTCAGGAAACTAATTGTTGGCTGAGTGAGTCAGTATCAGAAAAAATCTTAACATCGCGGAAGTTCACCTTCAGGCATAAAGATTTATCAGTAATGATTCATCTTTGAAAAACAATTTTTGACAAGACAGAACACAGATCCAGCAGGAGATAACAGATAGAATGTAACTCCCAGCAGTTTTTGATAGAAGTTTTTATATTCTTATAAATCCTTGGAAATCTGTGCCTGCTTTGCTAAAAATTTGATTAAATTATTTGTTGCTGCCTTTCAGTATTTTCCAGGCTGCTCTAATTCCAGGGTTATATCGTCCTCTTAGCTGCCCTGTCTGCTGTGTAATCAGCAACAGACCCTAAACACAGATGTTTCGGGGTCAAGCCAGCAAGACCTCTGACAATTGGTCACCACCTCTTACTGCATGTAAATCACAGCCAACATCAGCAGCCCCAAAAACCATGGGTATGTGGGTGTTCCCCTTGTCAAAAAACATGAGTTGCAAGCTGATAGTGGTGACGTGGTGGTGTCACTTTAACGCTTAATCTTTGGAACCTAAAATTGTGGGGTTGTGACCCGTGTCAGCTTTTTATTTTTTGTAAATGCTACATCCACTGAAGTGTAAACTGAAAGCTGGCGGTCATGAAATATACAGTATTTGGTGTAATCCTGTTTCATTAGCACTTTTTGTCTGAGGGATAAACAAAAGGAATGTTTCCTCTCATGTATAATACCTGGTTAATTTCATTTCTTGTTTCTTGCGGCTGGCTGATATTATAGCTCCATCACCTGTGGAGCGTTTAAAAACATGCAACTATTGTGGCTGTTGTCGGGCATCGTGGTTTGTTAGGGATGTTTTTGAAGCAGCGACTTGCCGTGTCAGATTATGCCACATATCCATTTGACTTTCATAAGCTGTTTACGCTTCAGAAATTGTGGCAATGGTTTCTCTCTTGTGCAAAGGCTTTTACATATGTTGTGTGTCTCAGAAATACTGCCCCAGTTATAGCTATCATCCTAACAAAAAAAAAAAAGGTTACATGAGGCTTGTCATTTTCAGTTTTCTTTTGTTATGTGCATCTTGTTTGGTCTTTGAATAATGCATGTAGCAACAATTTCATTGCGAAAAGGAGACAAAATTAAAAGTAACATTGAAGTCTTACATCTGTCGAGCCATAAAACAAACTAATTGCACCGGTACCTTTGATTTAGTTTAACTTTATCATCATTAACCTAACAGCAGTTCCATTATTTCTCCATTCTTATTTTTTTAAAGAGCAATTTCTGTGAATGTATTTATGGCTTATGTTTTACACAAAGCCTGGTAATAATGTGTTTAATGTGGACAATATTGCTTACACATGGGCTCTTATTAGTGAGTGGTAGTCTGGTCTCAGGATCAGTAGCAGTATCCTTAAGGGATGGCCTCTCTTAGGGAAGGATGAAGCAAGTACATGTGAAAAAAACCCAGCGTGAGTCCTGTTCAAAGGCACAGACGAGTTCTGACTGGATTAACATTTATTGACCGTTCAAGCTTTCCTTTTTTTTTTCCACCCTCTTTTTTTATTTTCTTTTTCCTTTTTTTGCTCCAGGACAAAGATTCAAACTTAATTGCAGTGGCTGTTCCACCAACTGATCACCAATGTGCCAACAAAAGCCTCCCTAATAGGTGCTTCATTAAGGATTAGAAACTCTCTATTACAAAACAAATTAAGCATGCTCTGATCTTAACCTATAGGTCGAACGGCATTACAGCAAAGTTTAAGCTGTTAGATGGCTGAAAAACTTATTACGGGTTAGCGCTGAGGTAGCAGTTTGGTATTGATTTTACGATAGCTAGGTATGATGATTTATGGAGTGCTTGTGTCAGTATAACAAGCTGAAGGACACACAATATCATCTCCAACATCATTAAAATTCAGAGGTCTCCAGAGCTAGCTCATCAAGTACTGTTCACCACCTTGGAATTTCATACAGACACACATACACACATACACACACACACACTCACACACACACACACACACACACACACACACACACATACATATAGTCAGAAATATCAGGAGTGGTGCTATTATTTTGTTCCACTTTGATGCAGTGCTACATTACATTGTGAGTACATTTCTGTTTTCTTTTAACTATGTTTCAGCCTGTTTTGCATGTAATTTGCACTATTACGGCATGCTTACATTCTGATTTGCGTATAAGCTTGGTTAATGTTTATATCAATTGTACAGCACAGCAGTTCAAAAGGTCTACCCTCAACACAATCAGCGCCCTGATCTCTGAGCAGCAGCTAACAGACTCAGGGCCGTAAAATCTGTAGTACACTAGAGCCCCCTGTGGGCACATGAAAGTAATGCTGGCTGTTAGTAATGGGCCCCTCTGTTAGTTATTTATAATTGGATGAGGATTTGTTGTTGAAAATTTGTCCCAGTGATGATGATGAACATTATTTGAATTCTATTTTTTTAATTGTTTCTAAGCAGTTGTCGAAAATATTCTCTACAATTCAGCATCAATCTGCATTTTAACATATGACTAATTGCTACATTTAAAAGATGGCTATAAATCTAAATCTAATGTTGTTTTCTTGGAATGCTGAGAGTCACTTATTAGGCTACTGCTGCAAATACTTATACTCTGAACAGACATCACGCACAGGGTGGTGCTCCTTAAACTTTCTGCAATCGCACTTGGCCAGCATTTATTTTTTTCTTAAGGCGCTAATTCTTTGCTGTTTTTCTTTTTAAATACATTCTATTAATTACTCTTGTAAAGTCAGTTGGACTGCCAAATATAAATTCTTCAATGGTATTTTAAACAATAATGAATTGAAATTGCACTGTCAACATCAAAATCAACATAAAGCTGCTGTGCTAAAAAGATGCCTGTAGAATTGATAGTACAGTAATAAGGGGAAGTGATAATACAATAGCAAACAAATCATTTAGCTGTCATTTCACAGAAACACCCCCTCCTGTTTCTCCCCCCAAAGAACCCCAACAAGGAGACTTCAGACTACCATATCTGGTCGTGCTGTCCGAGGATCGGCCTGTGGGATGGAAGTAAGCTTCTGGGCTTCTGTCTGTCTTTCTCTGTCTCTCAGATTCCTCTGGATCCACCCCCCTCTTGGATCCCAGATTCTCTCCATCATCTCCTCCAACCGTGAGGTCTAACCGGCAGGGCAGGGGCGTGTGGGCGGACATGCTGGGTGCTGGCAGCGTGCTCCGTCTGCTAGTGAGTAATGCGAGTACAGAGACGACCCCCCTCCCCCTCCACCCCCACCACCCAAACACACATCTCACACTCCTAGAAAGAGATGGGCCATAGATGGAGAGGCAGGCACTCCTGCTGTGACTTGGCGCACCCCACTGGACAGCTGGAGACTTAGGGAAAGGAGACGCTGCCAAACATGCCTGACAGAGCAGGGGAGTGCTGGAGGTGCAGGGCTGGGTGAGGCCTGAGGTGGCTCCCATACCTGCAGCTGATCACCGGCCCATCATCTGTAATTATCTACACTTACATACCAGTGAGATAAAAGGAGGGATGGTGGACATATGCGTGCGCACACACTCACACACACACACACACACACACACACACACGCACACGCACATGCACCCAGACATTTATAATTACATTAAAATACTGTGAAAACAGACAAGTGACCAACCCGTAAAAAACAATTTTCCAGTGAGTTTGGCATGAACACACCTACTTATGTTACCCTGATGAGGATGTGGTATCTGCTATTATTATTTTGATTGATATTCTTGTAAGCAGTAATAGAGATAATGAGCTTCTGCTTTGTTTAGCTAATGCCAATTATATTGTATAACAACAACAATTTGCTCAATCTCAGCAGTGATTTCTGAACCCAAGGCAACAATGAAATCTATTAGTCTCATGTGAATCATATGAATGTTTGGCAAATGAAAGCGGTGTTGATTTATTGCTGCAGCTAATGATTCATTATCAATTAATGTGACAATGATTTTCTTGATTTTTTTGACTAATAGTTTTGTCTAAAAAATTAAAGAAAAAGCTGAAAACAGTAGAAGCCATCTTGTTTATCAGAGCCTAAGATGATATCCTCAAATTGCTCATTCTGTCTGACGAACACACCAAAATAAAAAAAATAAAAAAATGTTAATTTTGCCATCAGATATTACAAAGAAACTCAATCAATTCCTCACACTAGAAAGACTAAAACCAGAGAATGTTTTGCATGAATTGATTCAAATCAGATTTGTCGGTGATTAATTTTCTGTAGCGTGACCGACCAGCAGTTTCATGTAAATAAAAACTCTTCACAATTCTTCCAGAAAATATATGAAAACATCAAATTCTCCTCTTCCAGGTCAAACTGCTGTGGCAGATGCACATTTAGAGAAAAGTGTTGTAATCTACAGTGAGACTCCTCATCCTGGTGCTGTTGAGCTGGAGCTGTTTTGCAACCATAGCTCCTAATGCAGGATAGACCCCTCCCTGTAAGGAATAATACCACTTTAATGTTATGAATATCAAGCTAAGCCCCCTGCAATATGGCGGTGGCCCATTTTCTCCTCCTTCATTCTCAATTTATCTGCTTAATCTTGATTCATCAGTTACTGCAGCTTATTATGGAGACCTGACAGCATGCTCGGGTCCTTGATAAATGACACTGCTCAGGCCAGATTCAAAATGTGAGGCTCAAGTGCCAATTATCTATGCAGACCTAGTTAATAAGGGGATCTCTTGTTAACTATCTGATCTCAGCATGAGCGTCATTTGTCATGAAGGCCCTTGTTTACCTCAGAGACAGGAGTTCCCAAGACCTCCCCTGCCTAACATATGTAAAACCTGGATCTTTGTTCCTTTAATAACCTTTTATTAACAGCCTGACATCATGATTAAGTTTGGTCCAAACACGCGCACAATGAGGTACACAATTACCCTCACCCACTCGCACAACCGCAGCAGATCACAGTCAGAGAGAATAATGAATATTGAGCCAGTGTTTGATCCATTCCACATCGAAAGCCCAATTTGCTCGAGCACCTGGAGCTGCGCCGCTGCATGCAGTTTTTTGAGGTGATGATGGATACTCATGGGAGCTTATTTCCATGAGCACATCTTCTCCTGATTTGTAAAGATGATAAGTGCTTTGACCTTAACTCATCATTACAGCTCATTAAAGCTTTTGTTTGTTCCACCTTGGAAGAAGATGCTGGGTTTAAATCAGCTCATTGCAAAGCATTATGGCTCTTGACTGTTAAGAAGTTGGAGATGCACTGCGCCTGTGTTTTAGTTTTCATTTAGCAACTTCTCCGAGGTCTCAAGGTCTCAGATTAATAAACACTCGCTGTGGTCAGAAGTGCGGAGCAGCAGAGGGAGGTGAGATGCCCCCTGTCTTCTCTGAAACCCAGCATTGCCATCCTGTCAGCCACATTTTGATGTCTGGCTCACAGGCTCACTGCTCGGTCTTAGTATGTATTCTCTTCCTGGGAAAGGAGCAAATAAAATATTTTGCAGGTCTGCCCAGCCAAGGGACTTTGTCTTCCATCAAGAAACACCTCTAAGCTCGTAAGTGCAGAAGTTGTAAAATACTTCCAGACGGCACTTGGAACATTCCTTTTAACCTTAGTTGTCCAGCATGAGCTATAGAAAAAAAATGATTCCTTGAAATAAATAATTAATCAGTGTGTTTTCTATTATTGCTTGGATATGGAGTCAGTAGGAAGCCAGGTGGAGCGATCAGATCTTCACAGCATCCCCACTTCCTGTCCCCCACAGAATGCTAGACTGTCTAGGCAGCATCTGCTGAGGAAAATAAAGTCCCCTTTCCTTCTCATGTAGAGAAGATCATTTGCATAATATCCCCCTCTGTAAGGTGAAAACAGAATAATAATTGGTTTGCCCTTTTCTCTCTGTGTGTTGTAAAACAGTTAGGAATTAATTTGAGGATAACTGTGCAATTAATTCTAAATGCTAAAGATGGTGTGGGGGCTTTGATTCAAAGGAGGGGAAAGGATACACAGACTGAGGTCATGAAACAAAGACTTTGTGTTTCTGCTGCTGTTAGAATTCACTCCACTGTATTTAAAGAGTGCATGTGGGGGTTTTGGGGGGTATTTTGCTGACAAACAGGGGCAACTTGCACGCTCATTTACCCCTCCACATTTATTATTACACTGCCTGTTAAGTCTCAACGTACTGCACACACTCAGCTGTGTTTGGATATTCTTGTCTTAATGATGAATAATAGTGCTGCAGGAAAAAAGGTTGCATGAATGCTAGAATTCATGAGTCTGTTTTTAACCTCGTTACACAACGCTGTAAATTCCACATGCATCCCCATTATAGCTAATGAGCAGCACTGTAATCAGTTCCTGACTGGGTGTTTTGTTTGTTTTTTGCATAATACTGTGTTTAGAGTGAAAGAGGACGCTCCAACTTCCTCAGTGAGACGAAGGTCAACATCAAAAAGTGTAGTTTGATGTGACAATAGAGTTGGTCTGACATGAGAGTTTAGGAGATCTGACACAAGCGCACATCTGTTGAGCTTCCATTTAGGCCAGAGATGTGATATTAGGACATAGTTTTAGTGCTGTAGCAGTGGCCTGGACGTGTCTCCCTTCTGTAGAACGTCCTATTGTGAGTAGCAGCTTCATTCCCTGATACTTCCGCGGCGGAAAAAGAACACGCCTCGCCATGAGTCCCAATTACACCTAATGATGGCGAAAGGATGGAGCACATGCAGATTGTGCCGCAGTTCCTTTGTCACGACAGGCACAAGGCGTGATCATTTATCACACCAGTCATATCCTGCACTCCTCCCTGAGCACAGACAATGAATCCCAGCACATCATCCATGCTGTTATTTGTGTTTAACTGCCAGGAAAAGAAAAATAAAAGCCCAGTTACAAGGCGTTGCAAGAGCACGGCTGTTTCCTGTAAGCACACGTGAGAGTCTTCACCATCAGGGAGGAAATGTTGCCATCCTCCAGTCCTCAGAATAGGTCTGTCCTGACAAAGTCTACACACACACGACCAACCGCCTTTACCCCTTGTGTTTAAATGATTCAATTTGTAATCAATTTTGTCTTTGAAATCCAAATGAGATGACTGTAAGGTCTGTGTGCTACATGTGGAGAGGCGGGGGAGAGCTTAGTGTGAGATTTGGGAGGTGCTGTGTGAATGCGTGTGCTGCTGCAGCAGAGAGGCGGCTCGGCGCTTGTCAGTGGCTTTCTCCTAATCCTGGCCTGATCTTTGTGTTTGATCCGCAGCATGGTCCTGAGACAGCATGAGCAGCAGCTATTGCTGTAATTTAAAGTCAATATTGTACTCATGATCCCTCTCCCCGGGCTAACCCAACAGCCTCTCACCGCGATGGAGAAAGTCATCTCGGCTGCTTAGAGGGAATCCTCAGCTTGAGTAGTTCTCTTCTCTTGGTTTCTCAAAAGAAACCTGGCCAGTGGGTTGTGTTTGCTCCTGCAAAAAAGAAAGATTTGGGATTATATTTGCTGTTTTCCTCTTTGCTGGTATCTCACCTCTTTCCTGACTGCTGACATGCCATATAAACCTTGTGCTATGAATTGCCCGACTCTTCAAAAACACAAAAAGATACTGAACTGAACCTCCAACATTTCACATTTTATAGTTTTACAATGCTACAAAACTTAAAACATCAAATATTTCCTAATCTTTGAGAAGGAAAATGTAAGTACAAATAGCATATGCTCACTTTATATATATTTTTCAATAGATGATATTACAATTGTTCATAAAAAGTTAGTGTTTGCGACCATTCCTACAAACCCCATCAGAAATTGTTATTGACTCCAGGATCCAGCTAACAAGCCCACGGTGACATCAATAGCTTTGATGATTCATTCAGAAACACTTTAATAGATCTAAGATTAGAAATGGAGGTCTCATCCACAAATCTCCTTCCATGTTATTACACCAAGAGCTAAGATATTTATCCTGTGTGAACGGCACGAGATATATAAGAGTGGCTCAAGGGCCCATTAAATCCATACATGTCATGATCTGCAATGTGTTACACTAAAACTTTCGACAAAAAGCGTTGCTGACAAACACTTTGATTGAGGCGCTACAGAGCTGTAAATTTAAAAGCCAGGGTCACTGAACTCTGTAGATAGAGGTGAAATGTCAAAAATTGATTCCTTTAGCGGCCACAATTTGTTTTGATATAGTGTGAACCTTTTATTATGGTACAATCCTACCATTTAGTGCAGTGGTTCTGTAGCAGGTTTTGGTTTCAACCAAACAGCTGCTGACTTCACAGATTACCATGTGCAGCCAGAGAAGAGGAAGTTACCAATCATGTTTTGATTTTTGTGGCAGTCTACATTCATTTCAGAAAGGTCAAATGGCCTTGTCCTGTAGGAATACAATGGCTTGTTGGCAGATTGGTTGGTTGATGAGACAATCCATGCATTCTTGTGCTTCATGTGCTTCTTAGCATACACCGAGGTAGGTAAAGGTGACTAGCATATCCTCAAAATGCAGCCCTAAGGTTAAAAATGTTGGTGTATGTGACAAGTCTGGTAGATAAAGTCTCTTTTTTTTCCGCAATATTAATTGTTGTTTTTTTTGTGTCCTTCGTCCCGACACATTTCTTTTTTTTTTTTCTTTTTTTTTAAAACAAAAATGATACTGGGTTCTGGAAAATCCTTGAAATAAGTTTATTTGACAATGTCACTCCCTTGGCAGATTTATTCCACTTGTTTAGTATTTTAAAGGTGAAAGACTAAATGACTTGTTATGGAGGTTTTTGCATACAGTGTACAGCAAAAAGTGAATTAAATTACCTATTTTTCCATAGATGTATGTGCTGTATTAGTATATAACATTGTGTACAGCTGTAAAATTACTGAACACACTCTCCTAAAGTAGCAGCATTAGCATTCTTGACTTCATTGCATTAAGTTTATAAAACGTATGAATCCCCTGATCATATAATTAAAAAAACAATTTTTTTAAATACCAAACTGCTATTGAGTAGTAGTTTAGTTAAACTCTTGGTTTAGTAAGAGTCAGTCGTGCTAGCCATATGAGAGCCCTTAACAGAGCCAAGCGTTAGCATGGAGCAGGTGGACAGTTCTGATGTCTTTGTTCTCTTCATTCACACAAGTCAGATTTAACCCTATAACCCCAAAATGTGGTGTATTGCTTTACTAAGCTAATTTCCACCTGTGTGCTATCTTAAGTGTAATAATGTAATTCAGAGTTATCTAAACATTCAGGCCCACAGATGAACCGTCCCCTTCTGAACTAACAAAAGTAAAGGACACAAATGCTGCAATGAGTAAATTGTTTCTTTGAATAGAAAATTGAGCAAACTCTCAAATCACACTAAGCTTTTCAGTCGATTCTGTGAAATGATTTTGCGTTTACCAACACAACCATCACAATCTTAAATACTGCATGACTAATGATGAATAGTGGGACCACCTAATTGAATATGAATATCAAGCTCTTAATAAACAGTTGTCCTTGAACTGTACAGTGAGCTACTGAGGTTGTTTTGAAACCATTCATGAATTTGTTTGTACTTTTTGTTTCTGAGCATGTATCGTGACATTTACATTTTGTAATTACATACGGAAGCAACTCGAGTTTACACTGCTGACACCCTAGGGTGCAACTAACCCTGCAAAATATCCTCAAATTCCCTATTTGTTATGAAACCAGACAGAGTGTATTATCAGTGCTGATGACTCCTGCAAAATGGCTGCTCTCACCATGTGTGTGTGTATCTTTTGGTTTTCTCTGTTAACTTGATTGCGTTTCAGAAAAGCGGTAGCAGTTCAACAGACGATATTCATCTATACAGCAGCTT
Organism: Seriola lalandi dorsalis; assembly: GCF_002814215.2. Classification (NCBI taxonomy): domain Eukaryota; kingdom Metazoa; phylum Chordata; class Actinopteri; order Carangiformes; family Carangidae; genus Seriola; species Seriola lalandi. Next base: position 207,680 of record NW_019524837.1, on the reverse strand, counting down.
ATGCACAGAAATGTTACTGTCAGTGACCTGTTATTTAACACATTATATCATGATTTCTGAGACCAATTCCTTTGCTCTTTTGTTTTATGGACAATTTCAATTATTTTGTCCAGCTTCTACACAGGGGTAACCTTTAACTCTTCCTCAGTGGTGATTAAACTTAATCCCCCATGGAGCATATCTGTCCACAGAACACCAAATTATTTAAATCAACACTAGGCTAAATCTAGGACCATGTCTATGAAAACCAACTACAGTTACTGCAGCACTAAGCTTCATCCATATCTGTGGACGCAGACATACGCCAGTGGCCCACTTATAACTTAAATGACTAGTTTAGTTAACCTTCCTGTTTAAGTCTAACATATTGTTATGACAGCAATAGTGCACTGCATAATTTCCGTGGCATTAGCATCAGTCATCGGCCCGCCTGCTATAAATACACCTGACAGCAGAACAGTTTCAGTAGTGTTGTTCGCGGGATAGTGCACAGGACTCCAGAGGTGAGGTACTTTGATAGTACAGCTCATGAAATATTTGCTGACTTCTATCACCTATGGGACTACTGTTCTGATGGAGCCAATGATATGTGCCCCTATTAGTCTCTAAGGAGTTTTCCTAGCCCACTTTCACCCGATCCGTGCCAATTAAGCAGCAGAATTATGTATATTAGTTGGAGTCACTTGTACTTCCATGCAAAGGAATGCATATAGGAAAGGATGACAGAGGGATACCATTGAATAATTAGAGTGAATTTTCAGAGCCCTGGAAACTCAATCATATGCTGCCATATACTAACTATTTTTAACTTATTCCTTCCTCTTCTTCTCCCCTCTTTTCCTTCATATATTCCACTGCAGAAATGAAGAACAGGACTCTCTGTCCTCACTGCTGCTACTTTGCCCGAAAATAATTGTTTTAAGTCCACATGGCATCTAAGGAGGTTGGTGGGGTGAAAACAGTTACTTTAAAAAAAAGCCCCCCTTGAAATTAAAAAAAATCCAAACCCAATGCAAACTTCCTTTGCATGAACTTGTTTGGATGATTTGTGAGTATCAAAACAACTTTCATTCTCATGTCTAATTCTCATTTTCCCTCCATCAATGATAAACAAGTAAATGGATCCCAAAAGCTACGCATGAAAAAACATTAATTGAGCTCCTCAGACTTTCTGTAAACTCATTACGTCATGCTTGGCTTGTCATCCATACAATGCTCACAGCAATTGCTCTTTAGTCTTCTTTATGGTGCCGGCTGGTTTGTGGAAATATGGAGTGTCACAAGCAGACCTCTCATCCTCACAGACACTTCCCACAGTCATCAGTATTCTAATGACTCACCACCGCCATCCCAGGGTGTTTATTTTTAGAGATAGAGAGATTGATGAGATGCTCATATCATCCTTAACCACCAACTAATTAACTAATTAGGACATTCAAATGAAGACTTGCTCTGGATAATGCAGCGTGGCTTTGGCATGGGCAAACAGCTCTTGATTCTAACTGCTTGACTCAGCTGAGGCGGGGTTCAGCATCATGGTCTCTTGCTCATGGTTCATGTTTGCCTCATTGGTGCCAAATAATTCTGCTGCACTATTGATGAGTGCAGGTATTGATCAGACAAAATGACGCTGCATCGGTTGACAACAGCAGCGCCAGTGACACTTGACGGTATCATTTTAACATTCATGTATTCAGGCACTAAGCAGAGCGTGTGTTCCTTTTTACCGTTTCTCACACAGGTGTACGCGACGCAGCCTTATGTAGATCAATGAGGTGTCATTGAACCCCGGTCACACCAATACACCCCCTTCATTGTCCGAAACACACTCTTGTTTTTCAAGATCTTCAATGATTTTCAATCACACTCCACTTAGGCTGACTTTGAACTTTGAACACACCTGCTCCAGAGGTGAAAGGCCTTGAAGGCTTGCCATGGCAACGATTTCGCTTTCTGTATCATAATTAGTTTTTTTTACCATTGACTCACTCACCCCTTCACCTTGTTCTCACCCTATTTAGATTCTCTCTGGTCAGAGCTGTATCATTATCCATCTATTTGCACTGATTGTTATCCCGCCAGGTATAACTTGTCAGCATTCTGTAGACTTTAATTGGAAGGAGATATGGATAATGGCTTATTGCTGATGTAAGTCAGCTCCTTATGAAAGCTAACATATAACACAGCTATGAGCCATCTGACCAACCAGACAGTCTCCTGATTGTGATTGAAATGATGTACCTCATTCTCAGCTTGTTTAGGATAAAAACGCTTTTGACACTAACATTCATGGGTTTAATCCCACATGGCTCAATTTTAAAGGTTAATAATCCTTTTAATTAAAGGATAAGTCTAGTATTGAACACAAAATGTAATCACCAAAGGATTACCAGAGAGATGAATATAGCCATAGCAATTAGTTCAATAATTAAGGTTTTAGTGCTGGACAGAGATGAGAGAGCTCTGGTGATGTGTCATAAAATTCATAGAGTTGTTAGGACGCTGTGAAAATGTTGGTTGCAGCTTTACAGCAGCGTGCCTGCATGTGCACTCAGGGTGGTGGTGAAACATGGCGTCCCAGTGGACGGAGCCGCAACAGCTGTTCTTGCCTGAGCCTGGTGTTTCACACAATATGATCACTCCATCAGCAAGCCCGCTCTCCAAACAGCCGCATCTGCATTCATCAAACACACTTATCAATAAACAGGGCCGCGCAACAATAAATGATCTCTGAGAGGGAACAAAACAGCAAGCCCGGAAAAAAATGTCAGCCGTACACTTTAATCACTGATGTTGTTAATCAATAAAACAGCTTCATATCTTTTAATTAAAGTTTTATTCGCAGCAAATGTTTGCCGAATCTGTCTGCAAGTCTTTTGTTTTGTTTTTTTCATTAATGGAGCCAGTTGGGGCTGGGGAATGGAGGTGGCAGCTGCTGATGACCAGTCACGATGGGGCACTTGTGTTTGTAATTGCATTTTGTCACCTACAGAGGGTGTTAAGAATCCTTGTTAAAAGCTGGGGGAAATCTCACAGTAACAATTATTGTAGAGCAAATTACCAGGTAGGCAATATCTAAGCTGTCAGGAAAGGTTAGGAGAAATGAGAGGAAGAAGATGGACTATTCAGACATTCATCATGGCCATAGTTGCCACTTCCAAATTGAAAATTGGAGGGAATGCATCCTTCATTTTCTCAAAATTTGAATGAGTTACTTCTGATTATTGCTGTGATTGACAGAAAGGCCTGGATAAATAAATAGGATGGTAATTCTGTGCTTGTGCCTTAGATCCTCTCCCACATATAACTTCACAGTGTTTTGTCGTTAACAATAAATGATGAACGAGATGTGGCCACGCGTAGATCAGGATCTGACAGCTCACATGAACATGGATGTGAACAGGCACGTGATAGATGCACATGAACGCGTATTAATAGATCTAATCTGGCCTTGGATGGTGTTGGGAGGATTTCTTCTTTGGCACTGGCTGCAGTGGTACCATTGCACAGTGTTGCCACATGAGACTTTCACTCTACCATCTGTCTCTTTTAACTCTGTATATTACATTTACACCACGTGCTTGGAAATGTAGCTTCCTCGTTTTAATGGGAATGTGAGGCAACCGTAAAATAAATATTCTCTCTTTCCTCTGGCAAACACGGTGATGCTGGAGCCAAAAGCATCGTCTGTGTTCATTTGCAACAGCATTGTCCTTTGAATTCCATTTATGGCGAGCTATAAATTGAATTATTGAAAAGCTATTGTTTGTTGCATGAAATCAGTGAAGCAGTAAAGGGGTTAAAGTCAAAGAGTCATAAAAACAATAAGCAAGGGTGTGAAAAAAATCTACTCCAATCAGGATTGGGTCAATATTTAGCCCCTCACCATATCACAGATTTAATAGGACATGCTCCATGTGTATTTATAGATTGCAGACATCTGCTGAAAATGGGCTTAGGTTTAGGCGGTATTGATTCTGGATTTGAAAAGTTTTGCTCAGTAACACATAGGTAACTTTAAGTTTTGGGGATGATATATTTTGGGACATGATCTAGTTTGGTAGAAAAAGTAGGCCTGAGTCTGAAAACAACTTCTGCTATTCCTGTGGGTACAGCGGACAGTTTTACCTGCTGCACGTCAGTTTGAATTATAAGTAATTACATGCTTTTCTCATTCTTTTTAAAACATATTTTATCATTGTTTGCATATACAGTATATGCAGTGTAGGGCTGAAATGATTAGTTGATTGATTTATAGGCAACTATTTTGATGAGCAATAAGCCAATAATTTTCTTTGTCTTCTATCATACTGAAGTGAATATTTTGGGGTGTTGGACTGCTGGTCAGACAAAACAGGCAATTCGGGCTTTTGTAAATTGTGATGGCCATTTTTCAGACTATCTTCTGAATTTTTTATGGACCAAATTATTAATTGATTTATTGAGAAAATAATCACCACAGTAATTGATAATGAAAATAATAGGTAGCTGCAGACCTACTACAGTATATACCTGTATCAAGCTGCAAAGAAACATGTCACACAGGCCCCGCTATCTCTGCTCTTATCACAGTCTCTCTGTTTAGCCATTTGCGAGCTGTGACCATTGTTGATTCAAGGTGAGACCTGATATTATTGCCGTATAGGCTTGTATTTTTATTGTTGTTATTTTCAAGAATGGGCCCATTTTGTCATTTAATTGAGGCTCATGGGCTTGGCTGTGAAACGGCACACAGGGGAATAAGACGTCAAGCGGCTGAATTTCCACAGCCATTAACTGTTCCACACTCAATTAGAATGCATAGGATTCTGACATTTCATAACTTATGGGTCTCCAGGCTGATATAACCCCTTGCTATAAAAGAATCCACGTTCTTAAGACACAGAGCCAGATACTTACATCCTCTTGGAGATTTAAGTGATTGCTTTGTGAATTTTTGCAGTGCAAAATCAAGGCTGAACAAAAGGACATATATGATGTGATGAAAACGTTCCAGGAGCTCAGTGTTATTGCTGCAGTTTCTGTGGTGGTGTGGCGTAAACATATCATGCAGCTCTGCACAGAGGATGCCACAGATTACTCTTTAGAAGCTACGTCTTCTCTAACTATCAATTAAATTTGGCTTCATGGCAGAATTCTCATATTTCCATGTCTAATAAATCATGGTGCAAACCAGAAATCACAAGAATGTGGAATACATGTATGACGCCGTTGTAATACAACATAAATATGAAATATGAAGAGCAGCAAATTGAGCCACTTAATAAAAACTGGGATTTGTTGTGCTGTTATGAGCCATCTTGAGGAAGGTGATCCTGACAATCAGAATTATGATGATAGAAATGTACTTTGATTGCTGTTTAATTTTCTTTGGTGATCTCTCGCCACCACTATAACTCAGTTTCAAAACAGACAGGTCCTATTTGCCAGGTAATTAATAACAGGCCGCTGAGGCAAGATCTAGCTATTATTTCTAATATGTTGTGTGATTGTGAAAAGCACCTTTTCCAACAGTACGATTGCATTCATTTATATCTTGTTATTTTGTAAATGCTTTTCCAGAGCTTTAATTTATACAAAGTGAAAGCGAATTTTCAGCACAACCATCAGTAATCTAATTTAAAGAGAGCCTGCTGCTATCTGAAGGGTTACCAATTAATTCAGATTGATTCCTTGTATAATTTGGTATATTACAAAGAGCAGTATTAAGCTTTCATTATGCTGTGCATGACTTGTTCGCTCCTTTGAGCTTCTCAGCTTATTTTTCATCATAACACTTTGAAATAAGAAGCCTAGTCTGATGCTTAATCACTCAAATCACGAATACTAAAATGTAATGTAGAGGTGATGAGTTTTAAGAGAGTCACTCCTAATCATAGAGTACCTAACATGGATTAGGACCAGAGCAGAGAAATTGAAGTCAGAGGTTGGGCAATAGATCACACTTTCTTTGGGTTCTCCGTTGGTGGCAAACCCATAAACTTAAAATAGGTGAGGCCCTCTGCCATGAACAACAAAGCACCATCAGCCGTGCCTCCAAGGTGGAGCCTCCTATGGGTCACTGCTGCTGTGACTCTCGACAATATGACAGATTAACGACAACAGGTTGAGCCCTGCACTTTCGGCCGCCCACAATCCCACTTATGTCTGTCGTAATGTACACTGAACAGCCACAATCGCAGGGCCATGGACAGGGTAAACACACTTGCAGGAAGCAGACTAGTGACAGGATAATAAAGTGCCATGATTGATTCGGCTTGCTGTGTGCCAGATCGGTTTATTGTGTGGGAGGAGTGGTACCAGATTGTGTAGGTTTCTGTGGTGAACTATCTGTTGTCTTGGTTCTAGAGGGAAGCTGAGACTGGGGGGAATGATCCCATGTAAATGTTAATGATCTGGCTTCCTATAACTGTTGTGTTGTACTGTGTGTGATGTTTTTGTATCGTTTTTTTTTTTTTTTCCACTACCTCTGTTCGTCTAAATACTGTTTTATATTTTAAAACCCATATTATTCCAGTTGTACAGTCTCCTTTAACTACTCGTTGATAGAGTAAAAGGTAATACAAACGTAACACTGTTAGTTTGGTGGGCTCCATAACAAGCTCAGTTAAAGTTGCCATTTTGACCAGTTTTTGCGTCACTTTTTGTGCCACACTTTTGCTTGTTCTTACCAACATTTAGTTTTAATAAGGTACAAGATTTCAGTCATTTGAGTTTAGGATCATAAATTAAAAGTGACTTTAAGTTAGCTCTCAGCTGGAAATGGTCTAGCAGACTGCATGGACTGTTGCTAGCCTAGATTAGGTTTCTTTTTAGCCTGGTGGCTAGGCTAACCGGTCGCTTTTTTCTAAGGTATTAAGTATCAAAATTAAGAGTACTCAGCAGATTACAATGCAGAAAATTGCCCCCTGTGAGAGTTATACTTTCAAATACCACATCTGATTATTATTATCGAGGCACCACTGTATAAGTAACATTTTACTGTTGTAGCTACTTGAGGTGGAGCGAGTTTTATCTGTTTTATAGACTATTAGGTGGTTCAATCTGTGACTATTATTACTGTTACTGTTACTATTACATATTTTGTATAACCCTAACCCTTTGTATAGCTGACAAATAAGTGCACATGTGCATTTTTGTTTATGATTAATCTGCTGGTAATTTTCTCAATTAATTTATTGATCTTTTGTTCTATGAAATGTCAAAAGAGAAAAAAAAGCCCAAAACCTAAGTAATCATATTGAAGTGTGTTGTTTTATCTGCCCAAAAGTCCTAAACCATCAAATAAGTCTGTTGTAATATATGACATACAAAATCAGAAATTGTTGATCTGTTATTAAGGAGTAGAAGTATAAAGTACGATGAAATAGAAATACTTAAGCACAAGAATCTCAGATATCTCAGTACTTGATTCTATGTACTTATTTACATTCCACCACTGTATTTTTTAAATGTACTTGTATTTCAGTTTCAGCTTCTTTCTTATTTCTAACATTGGTTATTATGATGCCAAAATGATTAACGTTCTACAAAGGGTTAAAAAAAAAAAAATCAGTGTTACCTGGCTGATGTGTCTGCAGCAGCGACTGTTTGTCTGTGCTCGTGCATTGGAAAGAGAGTTAATGCATATTAATGGGGCCTATAAAAGCAACTAATTGAGCATTCCGGATCTTGCTGAGTTGGGCATCTGTGAGTGACATTGTGCAGCTCCAGGACCTACACCAGACTGCCTCTCTGAACTGGGATGTAGGTCAGGCCATTAAAAGCAGGAAGGGCTCTTTCACTAAACGTTGTGACAGCCTCATATTTGACACCCCACTCTGTGAGCAGCGCTTAGGACATGTTTGCAGCAGCCGCACAGAGAGCGGCTCTAAGTAAGGAAAAGTGATATAATTGATTGCCGCTCCAAAAAGTTAATCCTAGTTTAAAGCAATTTAATTGAGCACAATAAAATGCAGCCATATGCGTCCCATAAAAATCAACAGTGTTCCATATGAGTGCTAAGTAAACATGCCTTTAATATCAGCTTATGTGTAACAAGTCTCATATCCAGTGCTGGTAATGTAATTTTGTTCACCTGCATTCATTCTTTGTTTATGTGGTCCTTTTTGGGGATATTCACATTAGTTAAAGGGTGACGTGTTGATGGTAAATAAGTTTAGAGGTTGAAGATTATGTTCCCATCATTATTTTAAAATATACATTTGTTCTGTTTAACAAGAGAACAAAGCTTTGACAGTCTCCATATTCAGGCATACACGTATTTAGCAGTTAAATAGTCTTTAAATCAAAACTCAGCCATTAAATTTCAGCGCGACGACTGAAATAAACTAAACTAGACAGAACACCACACTAAATCACCATCTAAAACAGTAAGTAGTAGGGCAATAATATTTCAATAGGGGGCAGCACACTGCCATTACAGATTGGCCTTTAAATCATATTTAATTGCTCTTTTGTGTAGTAGACTGTAACTGCAGTTTGACTGGAGCTTGAAACGCACCATTCTTCTAATCTACTATACTGTGTGCACCATATACTGTCTGTCTATCAAATCCATTCTCCATATGCCATCCTTAACAACCTTCTGTCTGCAAAAACTAACGTGCATATCTTTGTTAGGTGTTGTAATAAAAACAGACAACAGCACATCCCAGTAATGGACCACAGCATGAGGTCAAGCAGATCCCCCTAAAGTGGCCGACTCCTTTTCTTTTCCTGTCATCAGCCGTAGGTCGCTTTTACTAAAGTGTCATAAGCCATTTGATTGTAAATCTTAGTGACCTTGAAGTCACTAGAGAAAGCACAGATCCGTAAACCAATCATCGCACGGCTGCCCCTGTCAGCCACGCTCCTGTTCACACAGTCACTGCCTGAATTTCCTGATGTTAAACAGAGGAAGGAATAAAGCTCAGTTCACGCTAGCATTTGTGAGAACCCAATGTCAGTTTAAACTTTATTTTAAATCCAGCCTATATTGGCATTATAGTATTTCTGTTAGGGAATTATTTAATAAAATCGCTTTGTTCAGTTGAACACTCCTAAGCATAGGGCATCCAGTGGATATAGAGGTGTTACAGACTTCAGTCAGGATAAAGACGGATACTGCAAGTCTCAGCATTTCTTACACCACTTCCAACTGCTCTGCTCACCAGCTGCACAAAGATCAGTGTTATTATGGATTCGTTGAAAAATCAATTTTGCAAATGCTAATGTCCTTTAAATCTTTCAGAGATGAAGAGTGCATTTCTGTAGGATGATTTCCAGCAGTATCAGAGATTTGCCCATGTACTCTGACTGTGGATTATTGGACCAGCTGCTTGAAGGCTGTCTACACTCTCAGTGAAAAGAGTTCTCAGGTTCTCTGTGTGACCTACACAGGTTAAACAATCTTGTTTTTCTTTTTTTCTTTTTTTAAAAAAGAAGAAAAAAAAGCTGACACTTTGTAGAACTGTGTTTTTTTGTGTGGGGCTTTAAAACATGTGACCTGGATTCAGTTTCCACCTGATTTTCCACGTGTTCTCCTGTTTGCTCTGGGAATAAAACTACAAGCGTTATCATGGTGTATGATCATCACTGTTGTAATTATCAACTGTGCCACCCAGGAGAAATGGCACCATCATACTGTATTTTCAAAGCTTCACTGACTATTTAGAAAAGCTTCCTTGTGATCATTTAATTATCACCTAAACTGAATCTCCTACTCCTGCCACATGTTCCATAACTGGCTTGTTTCATGCTGCCTCTGAGTGTCTGAAAATCTTAAATTGATCCAATGATATAAAAGCAGAATACGTAACATTTTAATCGATAGCAGAAAAGAAAACAAGTTCCTTTCATACTGTAAAGACTAAACTTGGAAACTCTTCTAGGGGTGTAGTCTTCATGCCATATAATAAAGGAATCCAAATTACACCAACAGGTTTCTGAGTCTTGAGCCTGCAATACATTTCTTGCATTAAACGGCAGAGTACCTGTTCAAGCATCTAAGCACCAAACCCTGCAGAGTGTACCGTTAGCTACCCTCTGACTCTGCTGTGGTATTTTTCAGTGTTGGTGCTCAAACCTTTAACTCCTCAGGTGTGTGAACTACCACCAGTACAACAGAAATGTCCTCCTAGGAAGGCAAAGTTATGTGTTGACCATTCATGAAACAAAATGTCATTGGAATCACTGGAGTTACAGAAAATAATGCCAAGTTCAAACAAATGGTTTTACTTTTGTGAACTGGTGACGACTGGCTTCCAGCTTTGTGCACCTCAGCACTGGGATGAATAACACCAAAACCTCAACGAGCTGAGAAATATATTCCTCTTTCCTGCTTTATGACTGTTTTTTGTTTTTTTTCCATCTCAAAATTGTTTTTAAAATGGTTTCTCTTGCTCAATAAGTAATATTGAACAAAAAGGAACACTTAATCACTTCTGGGCAAAAAGGAACACTTAATCACTTAATCATCAAAATTTGGAGATACATGGTTTTCTTTGGACAGTTTTGAAATGTGGTTTGTCCTCAGGTCTCTCCTTAAAGGATTTTGATCTCAGATAAACTTGATAAGCCTGAGTGAATAAAACTCAAATCTTGAGTGCAGACACAAAATGTTGTGGTGAAATATTAATGTGGACGACTATAATTTCATGTAGCTCAGTCCTTTATATCATTTATATTACCATTACATTAGTTTGTCCCCACAAAGAGATTTAGCAAGTTTTGAATAGCTTTTTGACTTTAATACCGACAATGGGATTAAATCCAAGACAGATGTTTCCATAAGAGGCAATCTGGTTTAATCTGTTACTGGGTCTAGTTAGTTACTTCTAAGAGAATAAACAGCCTCAGTTGATGTACGTGAGAGTAAGAAATCAGACATACAACACAGGTGAACTGTAGCCGCACAGGCTGTGTATCCTTGGTCTTGACAAAGAAAGGAGCCTCAATAGTTTTGTGCGCCATCCAGAGATGGAGATTAGCATGGAGCCATCAGCAGCGCTGCAGTCCCTCCCTACCCTGCTTCTGCTGTCAGACCGCCTCCTCCCTGCTTGTCAGGAGCTCCGACGAGGAGCTGTAAAAACCTTTTCCCCTCTCCTTAACAACTGCAAAACAACACGCACACACCCCGGCTGAGGTGCCTGCTTTTCTGAGGCCTCTGACAGGACGTGCTGCAGGCACAAATTGTAATTCATAAAGGTTAAGGGGGTCAATGCCTTTTATTACCAGTCTGAGTGCATCCAGCTTGATGGGGCGGGCATGCAAATGGAATGTCTCAGAGTGTTCTATGCAAGAACTCAGACAGCGAGTGCGTGCGTGCCTCTGAATGGGAGGAAGTAAAAGGTGGGTAAAGGGTGGTGGTGGGGGTGCGGGGGTGCGTGAGATCGGCTGCTCTCTCCACCTTCCACAGCCATGTAGGACCACACAGCCGCTGCCCGGTTAATTAGACAGTATGACATTGACCTCAGGTAGTTAACGGCCACTTTGATATGTGCTGTCTTGCAATTAATATATTGTAAATCTTCATGTTTTATCATAGGGTTTGCTCCGACCTATAAGTGACTCCATTACACTCGGCCTTACAATACTTTCTTACATTTTACATTTGCATTAACAGAAATACAATATCAACAGTATATAATTAAAGATCTGTCATGTAATTATTTTGCTTTGAAAGGTCTCTCTCTCGCTGCTCTTTCATAATTACCAGGAAGATGAAGAGGTTTCGGCCAAACCTGCTACAGTATCAAATATGTGATACAATGATTTTATCTTTGGGACATTGGGTTATTTAGGTGTATATCAAGAACATAAAAATATTCTGTTCGGATTAATTCATCATTGATTTTATAACTGTTGAAATGCAAAATCTGTTTCTCTTCCCTTTTGTGTAGTTACCATGACCCCCGCAACAAAGGCTATGATCACACTAGACCCTATTGCACCCTCTGCTGGACTTGATAAGAATGACCTTGTTTTTGGTTTGCCATGTTCCAGCTCCTCAGGCTCAGGCCGTACATGGCATGTAATGGTGCAGTAACAGTTTTGTGACTTAATGAAAATTACTGGACACGACAAACAGTTTAACCAGATTATAGTTTGTTTGTTTTTTTTATGGAATTTTGACACAAACATTTGGTTTGATCAAAGCATATATATTGTTTACACGATGATAAATGCAATCATTCAAAATATCCCTTGAGAAGGAACTAACTGGAATCCTGACCAAGTCAACAAGCTCAAAATAAAAATATGCCAGAACAGAGCTGAATAAAATAGAATAGTAAATAATGAAATAGAACAAAATGGAAAATTAAAGAATAGATAGAATAAATCAGAATAGAGAAGAATAGTGTATGCTATTTAATTCCAATCTCTTTTGTTGTAAAACAGAATAAAAATGAACATAATAGTCTAGAATAGAAAAGAATAGAGGAATATAGCAGAGAGGAGTAGAATAGAACAAATCAGAATAGAATGGAACAGGGTAGAGCTGAATAAAATAGTATAGATTAGAATAAATCAGAATAGAGTAGAATGCATCCAGCTGTTCTGTGCTTTTTTAATGCATGAGATAGTTCACTGTCTCAGTATTTCTGGTACACAAATGATCTGCGGACTGTTTCTACTCAGTGCTCATGAGGTCAGGAATCTGTGGCTTCGCTGTAAAACTGAAAAGATCATACCTGAGGAGCCACTGGGACATTCCTCCCTTAAAGCCAGCATTCAGCAAAGGCAGACTCCCTGTGCTCATTACCTTTCCATCACAGACCAGCTGCTGTGGAGTCATTCATCACGATTACAAATCCACCCGGTGTTGGTAGCCTACAGCTCCACCATCAGCCTATGAGATGCACAGACAGGGCCCCGAGCCATCAGTCCCTCTGGACAGAGTGTTACATTCACACCACAACAGGTGATAGTAGTGGACAGCGGCAGGCAGGTTTTGTTTTGAGAGAAGAACTAATGCTGGAATACTAGTTGAATTCTGCCTCCTCTGGACCTGCAGCCATAAGATGTTGATAATTAGTCAAAAATAGGGTGTGATGTCCTTATTCCCCTGAATATGGAAATGTATGTTTAAAAAGCAGTGCCATCATGTCAGATTATAATTTAGAATACACTTGAACTTCCTCTTTTTCCAGCTAGATTGATGATCCAGTTGTTAATCCATCCCAATGAAAATTGTATCACTGTGCTCCCTGTCTTCATAAGCAAATATACAGGAAAAGGAAAGCGCATGGTCTTCCAGTGAGAACCAGGCTCATTTCATCTAAATTGTCATTTCCTGGTTTGATGTGGCCCACAGGAATGCCACAGTCAAAAATTTCCAGCCTTGGAACAGACTCTTGTTCCCACAGTTAAGCCAAGGTCAAAATATAAATATATAAATATAAAGAATGACATATTCATACTTAAAACTGAGTGCTTGGTCATATTTACTTGTTATGCTGAATGCAGCTCTAAAGAAATCAAATAAAATTCTCCATAAGTTGGAGAAATCATTTTGTTCTACACTGCACATTTTTGCATCATGTTGTTCCAACTATCCATTGCAGCCACATGTTCTTCATGTTTACACTAGTTATATATTCAAACCCAAGACTACATGTTTTTATAACTGCACCATTCCATCAAATGGAAATATTCTACACTGTCTAATAAATTGTCCTGTCTGGTATATTTGGAAACTGTGGGATCGCCAACTAAATTGAACAACCTGTTCCAGAAAGCAGGTTTAACCCTGAACTCTGAGTCGACTAAACCTGAGATGGGCAGAGTAAGTTCAGTCACTTCTGAGTATATTCACTGTGAGCCGTCATCACTGTGATTATTACTATGATTCATCATGGCAATGGGTAAATAATGATTAGAGCCTCCCACATTTTAATACAGTGAAGCCAGAAATATTCATGTGTGACAATGCACATTTATTTAAAACACAGCAGCAGTGAAAGAGCCTGAAGAGTCAGTAAGTTAACACATTTACACTTTATTCAGCATAGCTCACACATTCATTATTTAGCCGACTTGAATTCTTTAGTGGATGATAAAGCTGGAATCCTACTGTTTGTTAGATTAAAATTTTAAATATTTTTATTCAGCTGTAACCTGATGGGGACAAAGTGCTGCTGGCAGCAGAAGATGAAATCAAACAGTTATGTTTATTCATAGACGTATGACTTTAACCTCATAGTCTGACCCAGTAACACTCTGATTTGGTGACTTGCAGTTGATAAAAAGTTGATTGATTGTACGTTTATAATGCATATTTTGCATTTGAAAATCTTGCTGCATTTAATGACTATATTTCAACATGTAGTAAATTTAAACAGCAACTCAAATGCTTTTTAAACAAGTTAAGACTATATAGACCTATATTGAAAAACTTAATGTTTTTATTACTTTCAGTCCAGTTTAGTCAGAAAGAAATATTCAAATAATCTCCAATATGAAATGATAACTATGACAGGAATGTGCCATCAGTGCAACCAGTAACGGAATGATAAATTATTGTTAATCGATCAGTGTCTTTTTTTTATTATCACTTACAGTGATAACTACAGTAATGTGCAGTAAATGTTTCAGTGTTTAATGTCCACAGAGTCACAGTGTTATAAAGACAGACACTACAGATTTTATTCTGGATTGTAAGGACAGACATTGCTGTCTCTATCCTTCCATTGATGACTGATTGGTCATAAAAGCAGTGCCATTAGTAAAAGATAGTCCTTGGGCAAAGAAACTAATGTACAACCGGGATCTTCTTCTCCCGATGCAAACTGCAATGCGATATGTGGTTTGACATCCACTGTATAAATGAGGAAATGAGTGTCATGTCAGACAGCTCCTTCAGGCTCGCCAGGAGGAGACAGACAGAAACTCTTGGGTTTCTCTAAGAGAACCTGCCAGTAAGCAGGTTAGGTTCACAGTGCAAGTTACTAAAGTAACTGACTCAGAGTTTCAGTGATTTTTGTCTCTGGAACTGAAAACTCCTTCAGATTCCTTCAGCACAGTGTTAACAAATGAAACCTGATTTCTGGAATACACCTCAGGCGAACTGAGCAACTGCCCCATTGCCCCAGACATTCACAGACCCAAGAGGTTCCACATTCACTGTGTCTTCGTTTAGAAATACACACCATGAAAGCACAATATCAAATGAAATGATTGTGGCCTTAAAGCCTAAGGCTGGAGTTTTTCTATATTTTTATTATCGCCAACAAATTTCATGAAAAAGCTAAAACACTAAAAACAATGTGTTGTTTACCTGTCAACACTTTTAAGCATATTTGTTTGTGAACCTTTAAAAATGGGACACAAATGTATACTGTTATTTAAAAATAATGATTTCCTAAAACTGTTGGGCCCTGTTTTCTTTTTTGTTTTTTTAGCAAACGTTACTCCAACTTGAGTAAATAGTGTACTGTATTTGATTGGGACTATTTTCAGCTCTAGCAAGTAATTTATGGCAGCAGGATGGTATTTGTGGGATTGACTTTAAGTTTCTGTTAAAATATTTTAAATCGTTTTTTGGGTAATAAATGTCTATAGACTTACAGAGGAATCATTTTGTCAGGCTTTGGCTACAAGGCAGTACTTGTTAGGATGCACTGATTGTTGATTTTGTGCTTTTCATGTAATTTGTTGACAATAAGAAAATATTCCCAGAATTATCCTTTAAGGTGGGTCCTGTATTATTACTGTATCACTATGTGTGTCAAAATCTGCTTGGTCCATTTTCTTAATAAAAGAAAAATATTTGATAAATGTCAACTTTAATGTCTGTACTTGATTATGGAAGTGTTCTGTATTGTCATGGTGCTGTATCATTACTTCAGCAGCTAAATCCTGTTTATCATAGTGTTTTACGCTTTATCAATAATCACAAATTTAAAGAAATAATCATCTCATGATATTAACTTTTATAAAGCTTTGCTGTTAAAGTTTGCAAACTACCTCACATTTCAACACTTAAATATTATAAGTACAGCACATAATTCAGCAACTATCTAAACCTAGTTATTTCTTATGGACCCACTAATCCTGGCATCTTGTAACTGTTTTCATTTGATGTGTCTAAACTGTGTTATTTCTGTTTGCCAATTGTGGTTTGCCTGATTTGAATGTTTTTCTGGTTCGCAGGTCTCTCTTGAAAAAGAGATCTGTCTCAATGAGTCTGCCTGATTGAGTAAAGATTCAATAAAATTCTTTCATACTAGCTGGTTCATCCTTAGCTCCTCCACCCACCTTATCTTTACATTAAAGTATAATAAAATCATCATTACTAGCACAAACTGTCGATTTATGTCAATATAAGTATACATTTTTATCATTGTTCAACAAACTGGCTTTGTCATAAACATTGCTGCTGTGCTCATGTTGAATAAAGTTTCTGTGAAATGACCTTCCATTGTCATCATCCGGGTCTCTACATACTTCACATCGCGCATGCGCACTCTTCCACTGTGGTTCGACCTCTGCAGTCGGTAAGTGTGATGGCAGTTTGAATGAGAAAGTAATCTGTAAGAAATCCCTTTTCATCCTCTCTCTAAACTTAGCATTGCAGCGCAAAAGTGAGGACATTATTGAGAACGGATGTGAATGTGCATATGAATGTGTTTATTTTGTCTGTGGAGCGTTTTTACACCCATTTGACCTTACTTCTCTCCGGTCTTCCCTCCACAGAGAGACCCGGGCTTCAACCAGATTTGACGGAACCGGTTAAAACAACCCAAAATAGAAAATGTACGCCTGTGCAAAGTTCGTCTCCACGCCGGCATTGGTGAGTTTGCTTCCCTTGGTGTGTCTCCGTGCTGTGAATGTGAGTCCCGCTGTCTTTAATGTCACCGTTAAATCCGGTTGGGCCTCCGGATGAACTTGACTGTAGCTAGCTGGCAAGGGTATCTGCAGACTAGGCCGGCTAGTCAGCTAAAGCTAAAGCACTGACCGACACAGACATTTAATACCGGCGGCATTATGACAATGATCTTTATGACCAATGTGCATGTGAGTTACCTTTATTAAACTGACTGTTCTACTGATGTAGCTCTTGGCGGACATCTTCAGTCATGGCCGTAAGCTAAGGTCATTATAAGCCTCTGTTAGCCGAGTTTAGTGTGGAGTATATCTGAAAAGTCATACACAACCCGGTGCAATTGATGCACAAATGTTCATCTTGTCCATTTGGACATTGTACGCTCTAAACAGGTGTAGCCTGGGCTGTTGGTCGTTCTCCAAGGTCATATTTCTGTTTCTAGTAGCTTCAACTGGCTAACCAGTTTAAATTACAATAGGTCTGTTTGATGGCCAGGTTGCTCTGCAGGATTTGTAGTAGTTTGCCAGCACCATAGATTCATAGAATCACATTTACATTAACCACAAGTGACAGACAGCAAAATACTACACTTGAAAATCTTCAAATGCCACAGGTCTTACAGTGTGTGTGCTGCAGTGAATGACAATGACACTTACAAAGTGACACTCAAGGTGCCTTCCATCTGCTTGGCAATGATACCAACAATGTGTTTTGTCTTTTGAGTGTACATGTGTGTTGTGTTAACTAAACCTGTACTGCTTTTGTCTCTGTTTTGTTGCTGCTGCAGGTCCGTGCTGGTTCCCGGGCTCTTTACAGACCCCTGTCTGCCTCTGTGCTGTCCAGGCCTGAGACCAAATCAGAGGTAAGAAGATATGCAGGTTTTCCATTGAGACTGCAACTGTCCTTGTAACACTTAGATAGCTGCTTGGGTATTTATAATATTTTTTAGTTGATTCTAGTTTTTTTTTTTTAACTCTATAAAATGTCAGAAATGATTATACCCTAACATGACAGCTTGAAGCTAGTCTGACCAACAGCCAAAAAACTCCAGACCTCGAATATCAAAATTACAAAAAAATCAATACTTACTGTCCTCTTACTAGCTTTTCACAGCACAGTTAGTGTTTCCTTTTGAAATGAAGAAAAGCATCAAACTATTTGCATTCTGGATGTTTAACATGACCAGGTACTTGACAATTATTAGAAAGGGATCTTGAATACTGGAACTTAGTTTTCATTTAATTCAGTTAATTCTGTCAGTAAGACTGTTTGTTTGAAGCACTGTTTTGTATGTCCACTTTTCATATCTTATGGCATTGGCTTCAGAGGTAAAAGTTTACGGTTTTTGACTTTTCTTGCTCCAGAGCAGTGTTGCTGTGATGCCACAGAGCCCCCTCACCCAGGTCTCACTGAGGGGCTTCCAGACCAGTGCCGTCAGCAGGGACATTGACACTGCTGCCAAGTTTATCGGAGCTGGAGCTGCCACAGTCGGAGTAGCTGGATCCGGTGCAGGAATTGGGACAGTGTTTGGCAGTCTCATCATCGGCTATGCTAGGTTTGTTTCAGTTTTGCCACAATATCTGAAAATATCCATAGAATATTAAAATTCACTTGGATTAATAGAATTCTGGTGCATGCTTTGTTTTTTTTTTTATAGATTCACTGACAGTTTGTTCTTGTTCACAGGAACCCATCTCTGAAGCAGCAGCTGTTCTCATATGCCATCCTGGGATTTGCCCTGTCTGAAGCTATGGGACTGTTCTGTTTGATGGTTGCTTTCCTTATCCTGTTTGCTATGTAAAAAGATCTGCTGTCATACGACACTTTCATTACAGATGTGACTACATATTTTATTGTGGCTACCAAAATTGTTCCGTGTTGGTGTCATGGAAATGTACATTTTCAAGTCTTTCAGACACTGTCAAAATAAGCAAAACATGTATCGTACGAATGTAAGGAATTACGTGATTAAAATACATGTTTTTGACTATTTAACAATGGCAGTAACTTTTATGCCTGGAATATCATGCTAGCACAACAGAACGTGGTCTGCTTTCATGAATGTCATCTTTGAAGCAGCTTAGACTTGCCATGCATCAGCCTTGTTTTTCTCAGAGCATCACATGCAAGCTTTTGGGGTCCACCTTAATGAGTACTTGGTTCAGCTGAAGTTAAATAGTTATGTAATTAGGCAGCAAGTGAGTGCTTGCTTTTGTAAATGGCATTGAATAAATCTAGACAGTTAAGTTAAATAACGGGTTTTGACTTTTTTTAATGTCATGAATGAAAGTACTTGCTAGGTTGTTTCAAAAACTGATAGTCTGTAATTTAGGCTAATAGGACTGAACTTTGTTACAACCTGAAACAGTCAATCAATTTAAAAATGTCAGTTTTAGTCCTGTATTATTGTTTGGGTCATTTATCAAGCACTAAAAACCCTAGAATTTTATGGTTCCAACTTCTCCAAAGTCTTTTAGTTTTCCCATCTTTTTGTACCATCTTTTATGCTGACGGTCGTTAGATGTCTATTAGATGAAGCCATTACTGCAGATGAAAATTAGTAGTTGTGGCCCTAAATTTGGTGATTAAAACAGATTATATAATGGATACATGCCATATGAAAGAAAAATGTGATAGCTGATAATTTGCACACTCAATGAAAGTTTTTGGGTGAGAATTCAGACTTGAAAGCCAATATGTGCACTGCTTCATTTGAATGGTTCTGCATGGTAGCCTTTTGGAAATATAAAATACAAAATCCTCTTATTACCTGCTTGTATCAGTAATAGTTGTTAATAAATCACCCTGAACCAAGTAAGCTAGTATTTAAAGTTAACAAATTACTGCAATGCGAATCTCTACACAAAATATATAACATATAACAACATAACATATTCAGCAGCTTCAAGGTGAAATAACCAAATGTTCAATCAGAATTTCTACATTTATTGAATAATATGAGCATACATTTTCCAGCAATAACAAATGCATGATTCATTATTTTTCAAACAATTGTTTATATGAATGTAATTTTATAAGAAAATAAAATTTAAAAAAAGCTATTAGTATAAAGGAAAGTATACAATTAGCAAATTCACCAACAACTAGTCATAATTTATTTGTGCATTTATGCCCGTTTGTTCGTCATTAGTCACAAGTTCTACCAAGTTCAGTCATTTTTATTTGGGGCAAAACTCGCATGTAAAATTTGTGCATTATGAATATGCATTATGAGATTTACAGTAATGCGGAGAGAGTCAGGGTTTCATTTCAATGTAGTCGTGTTTTTCTACACAATTGCTACAGAATGATTAATTTTGTTTAGAATAAATTCCAGTAGTAAATGAAAAAACTATGACAAGGGTCAGTCGTGACGAAATAGATGCAGAACCGCTTTGTGTGACGTTTACGGAAAAAGACCAAGCACATCTCGCGATATTTTGATACAGACGTGGGATTTTGGAAGTCGAGGGTTGTGGCTGAGGGTAAGTGACCACAGAAACTGACAGCGACTAGTCACAAAGCTGCTGTTAAAGACTTAATTTCTGGCACTGTGCGGGACTTGTGCTCCGATACAATGAAACGGCCTCGAAACAAACGCTGATAGGTCCTGTGTTTACAGTGGTATTTAGGTCCAAACATGGCGACGGTTGTATGTTAACGCAGGGCTCAGGCTATTTCATGGAAGCGACTGAAACAGATGATCGCTCCCTCTGTTATAATATTACAGGATTTATGTGTGATGTCTTTTCATCAAGTGTTCAACACAAAAAAACGCACGAGTGGTTCATGGTGTCCTTCTCAGTTGTATACTCGTCCCAAAATAAATGGACCGAGAATTTAGCGTCTTTTGTGGTGACACTGAGGGTGTAAACAACCACAGCAGCCGCCCTTCATCGACATGCTTTGTCCGTAATTCACAGGACCTTCACCTTTACAGTGCTACTCAAACCCTCCGTTAGTCACGCATAATCCGATCTCAGCTCTGTGCATCTGCTGAAATTAATATTAACTACAACCACAACGTTTACTTGACACGTTGAAGGATGCAAAAACCTTATCAGTAACACACATTAACGCTCATCTTTGGGTCTGATATCTAACTCCATCTGTGCTTTTTCCTGTTTTATTTCAGGCTGACATAACAGGAATTCCTTAATATGAGTGATGATAAACCTTTCCAATGTACTGCTCCTGGGTGTGGACAGGTAAGTTATCTCTTCTCTCATATTGTCAATTATCAATCTGTATTGTACTGTTTTTTAACTGTGCGGTGATAAAGATACATTTTCACAACATGGAGAATGAAGGTCGTTTGCTCCAGATTTTATCCTTGTACATCATGTCTCATCATCCTGTCTGTTTTCTTTTTCAACCTTTCAATAGAGATTTACAAATGAAGACCACTTGGCTGTCCACAAACACAAACATGAGATGACCCTGAAGTTTGGCCCAGCAAGGAATGACAGTGTCATCATTGCTGGTGGGTGCACTTGAAGTGCATATATTTTGATTTAAATTGATACTTTAAACCAGTGCACTTAAGATTGTCCTCCACTGCAGATCAAACCCCTACACCTACCCGCTTCTTGAAGAACTGCGAGGAGGTCGGGCTCTTCAATGAGCTTGCAAGTCCGTTTGACCATGACTTCAAAAAAGCCACTGAAGATGACATTAAAAAGGTTGTTCTCATGAAACTTGTCAGCAGGTTACCAGACTCGCGTCTGTTCCATTGTTAGTATTTCCATCTCTGCTCTCTCCGTGGCTGACCTGTTCTTATGTGCCTCTCACTGTTCTGCAGTTACCACTGGATTTGTCTCCTCTTGCGACGCCTATTATACGCAATAAAATCGAGGAACCCACAGCAATGGAGGCACATCGAGATAGCCCTCTGCCTCACCCCGAATCTACAACAAGTGATGACAAGGTAAAGGCGTTCAATAAGATGCCTCTGGTATGTGTGCTAATCACAGAGAGTTTACAAAACTGTCATAAAGGTTTTTCTCCTGGTTCTGTGATCAGTAATTTACTCTGGATTTTGCAGATCTACTGGTATGAATATTAATATAATAAGTATTTGGATTTTTTTGGTCATTTTAATCTGACTTTGAATTGACTGAAGTAATACCTATGTCTTATACTGTTGTGTAAACACTGAAAAATACAGTGCTGCACATAATATTATTCATAAAATTATTATTATTATTATTATTTTATTATTATTAGGTGGATTTGAACAATTAGGTCTAATTATATTCCTCATATTTATTTTTTTATTTCCTAAAATATCAGAATCATATACTAGGAGCTAATTAAATCTGGTTTTCATTAAACACTTCCTGCAGCTAAGGTGTTGTATGATGTTTCCAGGATTTATCTTTGCAGCCAGCCTCACTGCCAACATCCACTATAGTCCATCCTGCATCCCTCCAAGTTCCCAATGTACTTCTAGCAACCTCAGAGGCTAATGTTGTAATACAGCAAGCTCTCCCATCGCCAACATCTAGCTCTGTTATTACCCAAGTCCCATCCACTAATAGGCCTATAGTGTAAGTAACTTGAAATGTCAATTTTTAAAAATCATAGTTTTTATTACTTCATCCTTTCCTTTTTTAAAATAATTTTTGTGCAGTTTTGTCTTGGTGAGCTCATATTTCATGAGGCATGTGCTTGTTTGTTTTTGATTTATCTGCACTCCGCAGGAATGTTTATTTTTTGGCTGTAGACCACATAAGGTCCCGTCTTCATCAGTGTTGCTCAGATATAGACATACTGCTTAATTCAATTTGTGACTGGTGGAAAAAAAAAAAATGAACGAGGTTTTCACAAAATCATCACTGTCACAGGTGTATTAATGTTTCAGCCTGACACAGATGATTTGATTGAAAATCCCCAGTGTTTTAAGAACAGCAAAATTTATTTGGAACCAGAAGTCCATATATGGGCAGAACTGATGTTACTTACTGGATCTAATGTGGCAGTAAAAACCTGTTCTTTTAATAATATTGCTTGACTCTGTTATGCGACAGGTGTCTTATTCATTTTAAGTCTTTTTTGAGTTGGATTTTGTCTTGGGTTCCATTTTTTTCCCATCAGTTGTTGCCTGAATATGACTTTATGTTAGTAGCCACTCTGATGTTTAATTTGTTTGTTGTGTGTTAAGCACAAAGTTGTTTTCCTCACTGGGATTTCTTTTCTCTCCTCCTTCAGCCCGGTGTCTGGCACCTTCCCTGTGCTCTTACAGCTGCCTAACGGACAGACCATGCCAGTTGCTATACCTGCGTCTATTACAAACTCAAGTGTACATATTCCAACTACAATCCCTGTGAGTGTTCTGCTGGTTATATTATGTTAATATTGTGTTTCAGTGTGTGTTTAAAACTGAATTTTAGTCCACTGTGAAATTATAAAGGAGCCTTTTCCCTTTTCTGATATTTATCACTAACAAGGAAACAAAGCATTTGTTGACAAAACATTTTCACCTCAGGGTCCATTAAGTAACTGTTCTGGAGCCTTTGATCATATCGCATGATCTTCATCTGCAGACACAGAGTTAGCCCAGTTGTTATAGAATTGTAAATGTTTATGCTTCATTTTGTTATATTTTATGAGCACTTTAAGGACTTCTTGTCCACGTTAGCTTGAGCTTCACAGTTCAATCTTGTCTTTGGACAACAGTCATTGTTGAAACACTCTCACCTCAGCGTCCATTTAGTAGTATTCTTTAGCTTTCGATCATATCACAAAGCTCCAGAACTAATGCCAAATGCTTTTATAGATGAGATTGTTTTGTTGATGGCTGTTTTCCAGAGACTAGAATGAACAAACTAATGAACTAAAGCATTTGTTTTCTCCAGCCACGTAACTTTGGATTATTATTGTAGTCCAGTGTGTAGACTAACAAAATCACTGGACTGTGTCGAATAACACGCTTTGCTGGGCATAACTTTGCTTGTGAAATGTTGCCTTTGTGCATCCAGGAGATTTAACATAAAACACATCAATCACAGCGGAATAAAATTACTACTGTTTATTACTCACATTTTAAATTGGAGAGTGTGCACAGGCAGTTGTTTACATCAGCAAAACCGAAGTCCTTCTCAGGTGACATTCAAATTAGACTTGCACTGTGGCGAGGCATTAATACCACATACCTCCTTTGCTCTACTTGGACAGAGGGAGTATTTACAACTTTGGCACCTCAGATTTGGCATTCAATTCAAAGCAATTGAGGTTGAGTGAAATAATGGACTTTAGAGTACAACTGTGCGTCACTGTGGCAAAGACACAGGAATTGGCTGAGGCACAGCAGGCGCCAGTCCAGGATACTTCACTATTTGTCCTTGTACAATTAGAATCAACGCTCTTGATTTCTGGCAGAGCAGATAGATGATGCTACTAATGCATTTTGCAAAACCAATTATAACAGCAACCCATGACAGTGTCTCATATAGGAAATTTGTTGTAAATGAAGGTCTTGTTGGTATTTTTTTTTAACTCCCTCATGTGGAAGCTTGTCCTGTTGTTCACTGTAGTCCTGATTGTCTGTGTGGAACACTGAGCAGCAGATGATTATCTCCTGATAGCGGCACAGCAGGGAAAAAACCTGTATCTTCCCAGTCTGTGGGGATTGGGAAAGCCGTTGACAAGCAAAGGAGGGCAAAAGTAAATGGAGAACATGAGCCACCAGTGGGCCTCCCTTTCACTCGATCATCTCCTCCCCCCTCTTCTTTCTTTCCCTCTCCAGCTCTCCCCACCTCCCTCTGTCTCATTGTCAGCGGCTGTGAGAGGAGGCCTGGCTCTGCCCTTCCGACTCGTGTCTCTCCATCCTCTCTTCAGTTTCCCTGTCCATATGCTCTCACGCAGGCAGGCAGAGGTTCATTAGCGTGCACACTGCATCTCCATGTGGCGCTGCCTCCACAAAATAACAGGCCATGCAACCTAATGAGGCTGAGATATGAGGAAACTCTGAGAGCCTGCCGCGACTGCTTGTGTGTTTGTGTTGTGGGGCAGCGCCGCCTGCCTTTTTACTGCCGAAGACTAATTTTCTCTGTGCTGATCTGTGTCTCTGCTGTCAGCTTGTCAGACCTGTCACCGTAGTGCCTAACGTCCCCGGGATCCCAGGACCTCCCTCGCCACAGCCACAGGCACAGCCACAGGCACAGCCCGCCCAATCAGAAGCAAAACTGGTATTTATTATCTCTTCTTTCACATCAAATATAATATCCATGTTGCATCTGTTATTTCCTGTCTGAGAGAGATAATGACAACCAAAGTAATGAGAGAGTTTGATGATAAGGAAACAGTTGCTATGTTTGACCTAATGAGGGCGCTAGAGTAAACCTGGGTGAGCACTATCCAAAACATTTTTAATTATAATCACCCTTTATGAATGAACTGTCCAACTGGATTTCTACTATCTGATATTTCTTCAAAAATTGATTTTACCATCTCATGACGCTGCAACGATTAGTCAATTAATCAACAGAAAAAGGAATTGGTAACTATTTACAATAATAATAAATAAAACATTTGATAACAATACAGTAAAATGTTAATAAAAAAAATACCAGTAAACCCAGCTGTGAGAATTGCTGCTCTTGTTTGTCGAACATGATAACAAAGTGAATATCTCTGGCCTTGGTCACCCTGGACTCTGGGAAATGATAACAGGCATTTCTCACTATTTTCTAACATTTTCTGGATAAAATGCTTAATCGATTAATTGAGCAGATAGTCACGAAACAGAAAACAGAAATACTCCAGCTGTTTCTCTGTGGGGAGAAGACAGTCACAGCAGTCTTGTAACTTAAGTCCTCCTGTATAAAAGTGATAGTTGAAGGGCAGGGATATGAAGCGTTGTGAGAGAGATCAGTGGCAATGTGATGAAGCACGGATCACAGAACCTGTAAGTGTTCGCAGCATGCTCCGCCTGTGGAAATTAACAGATAAACTATTGAGAGGAGGTGTGCGTGTGTGTGTGCGCGTGTGTGTGTGTGTTGGGAGGGAAGGAAGGAAGGATTGATCCTGACTGGCGAGAAGGAGGGATGGGAGGGGGTGGGGGTTGTCGGGGATCATGGGGTACGGAGATGACAAACGCGGAGACAGCGTTGTGCTCAGCACGCCGTCATCGGGGCCAACCGGAGGGGGGCTACCAGCGAAAGCCAGCTGGGGGGCATCCTGGCACATGCTCAGCGAGGCACATTAAGTCGGCCTCACCCTGCATGGAACCTTTTGTTCAGCAGAATCCTGCCTGACCTGCATCCCCCCTCTTACTCCCGGCGCCTCCCACCGCACTCAGCTCATCAGCAAACACCTAATGAGCCCGCGTCAAGAAAACAGACCCCCGCTCAACCTGCCTGCTCCCCGCCCCCACCTGGCTCTCAGGGGGCGTGGAGACGGCACTTTACAAGGACTGATGATGCTGCAAAGACCACAATAATGATAATTAACTTGCTGAATTTAGAAGATTATGCTGTTAATTAGTTGCAAAATAAAGATAAGTAATATAGTAGCAGATGGTTGAATAACACCCATGAGATGGAGGGTTATTACACTGATGAGGTTTCCATGGCAGAGATGAAATATGAATCTGACTGGCTTTTCCCTCTTTCTATGGGCCATTCCAAGAGAATAATATCTTGTTTCTGCCAGAAGAGCTTCTGGAAGGGTATTACACGATAAACTAATTTGGTAGATAGATTGCTCTGGCAAAGGTAGTTGTTAGAATAATGTGGTCCTCTGTTTTCTCATGTAAATGTATTCACTCTCACTTTGTTATTGCTTCGAAAGGCTCATTCACTTTCACCTTGTTTGCTGAGTGTTTGATGCTGGAGGAATTGGCCTGTGAATCATGGGCACCAATCTGTGGAGAAATAGTTTCTGTGAATGGGCTGCGTTTCTGTGTGTGTCCCATGCAGTCAATATTCTAAAGTAAATTTTGTAGTTCAGGTGACATTATGTGCCATGGATGTGCTTCACCTTTTGTATCCAGATGAGTGTTAGGAGTGTGTTACATGCTTGCATCAGTTCTTTTTTCGTTGCAAGGTTATTTGAATTCTCCTTTTTAACTACCTTTACTGTTTCAGGATTACTTTTAGCTTCCTTTTATTCTCGATTTATATGATTTCATTTTTCTACTTAAAATCCTACAGTATACCTTCATTTTGAGGGGAAACTGAATGCCACAGTAGTTGTAGCAGTATATGTCATATAACTTGTTCATATAGTAACAACTTGTTCTCTGCTGACTGCTCTAAACTCAGTAGCTTCATTGGAGCAAGATGTTACAGTCTGTTCACTAACTGCTAACTGTCTGGTGTTGTTCATCTTTTGGAACCTCCTTCCTTAACTTTTTAAAGCGAACATTTTTGTTTGCAAGTTCTCAAATGCAGCTATCAAGAGACACTAAGCACTTGACTCAATGTTTTGTATTCAAAATAATCCCTCACACTGCTTTCATTTGTTATTCAGTGGCACAGGTCCACAGTCTAAAATGTGGATTTACTTCTGTGCTGCTGAACCTGGCATTTTTCAATTTTCAGATATTGAAAACATTGAGCCATCATGCTTATGCATACGTTAATTTTAGTGTAGTTAAAGTGTATTTCGGTTAGAATTTGATTTTTTCTACCAATAATAATAATAATAATGATAATAATAATTTTTCTGTTACAACAAGGTTAATTGCTAACGAGGTGAAAATCATAGTTTTATAGAGTAACATGCCTTAACAGCCAGTGAGAATAAACTTTTATAATCTACTCCAAAAGTTTTACCTTAAAAGGTCTATTTTTAAAAAAATATATATTGAACGATAAAATAGCAAGAATCATCTGCTGGCAGCATGACTTCTATCTACTTACCATATTTACTTGTATATAATTTTCCTCTCTCAGTTTATGACTGTTTTCTTTGTGCTGAATCCTCTTCACAGAAACTGAAAGCCACATTAAGCCAGCAGCTTCCTCAGGTAACCAATGGAGATGGTGTTGAAGTTCAGAGCAGCGCTGTAACTCACACTGCCGCTCCTGCTTCTCCCGCCCCGACCGTGACCCCGACCCCGACCCCGACCGCAGTCCTCACACCCACTCCAGCTCCTCACCTGCCCACAACTGAGGAACCTTCTCCCCATTCCCTGCAACAGCCAGCCACCTCCACCACAGAGACACCTGTGAGTATTCACAACTACACTGTATACGGATGATTATCCTCTCATTACAGTGTTGCATCAGTGTCCCATAGAAGAGACTGTTTTATTTCTTTTATCTGTGGGTATGTGGACATGCACTGCTGGCCTGCATTAAAGCCTTTTGTAAGCACAACAGCTGTTTTAACAAGATGTCAGTTTGACTCAAAACTGGATCTGATTATGTCACATCTTTGTGTGTATAAACTGACATGACATGATCATATGAAGACAATTAAACTGAGTACTGAATGTGATTAGTAACAGTGGAGTTATGATTTTGTGTGTGTAGCCACAGTCCAGTTACAGGTGCACAGTGACGTCAGCAGTGCATACACAACAGATGTGGTGGTGATTTTGCTGTGATAGTTGTTGTTCTATATCATTATTCTTGTTATTGTCCAGGCTTCCCCGGCGCCCCCTGCGCAAAACCCACCAAGCACAGGGGGTCGGCGGCGCAGAACCACAAGTGAAGACCCTGATGAGAAGCGGCGCAAGTTCCTGGAGCGTAACAGGGCTGCCGCTTCTCGCTGTAGGCAGAAGAGGAAAGTGTGGGTCCAGTCTCTGGAGAAGAAGGCTGAGGACCTCAGCTCCATGAACGGACAACTACAGGTGCGCTTTACCTCTGACTCTCACCTGCTGCATGTCACTTAATGTATGTATTCATGCACATGTCTGTTTATCATCGTCTGCTGCTGGCGTAAGCGTGTGTACACAGACTTTTCCCTTCTGCGGTGATGAAGTCATTAAAGCCGATTAAGAAGAGCTGTCATGTGACAGCAGCAGTGTGTGAGCCCTTTACATCGATATGTCCCTGTCAATAAAGATGTATCCTCCAGATGTCAGCTGCACACAAGCGTGTCTTCGCTTCTGTCTCAGCAGTTTACTGAATGGCCTCAAAAATCTCCTAGGGAAAGGTGTCTTTTTGAACCTTCATTTCGCTGGAAGCAATTAGGATCTGATGCTGACAAGTTCGAAACAGTTCATGTATCTGCTGTCTCTGTTGATAAGTGTGAGCCGGGGGTGCAGCACATCGGTGTTCCAGACAATTAAATGCGATGTGGTGTTTATTTGCTCACTGTCTTATTTTTCCATGAAAGCAGAGTAAGATGTGGAAGGTGGAGGAGGGGACAGGCAGCAGTGGAAAAGAAATGGGTTCATGTCATTAATATCTGGTTCACAAAACAAGTTATCACCACTTGTCATGGGTGCACTAGCTGAGAATTTCCATAAATGTAGGTAGATGAAAGGGGAAGGATAGGTGAGTAAATGCTGTTATAAACAGTAAGAGCACTGCTGTTAACTACAAAGAGGGGAACAACATGTGGCAGAGAATAAAAGGGCGTTTTATATGAAGGCATTAATCAGCAGTTCAGTTTTTGTAAAAACCCCCATGCTGACATGGCCCAGCTGATCAGTGAAACTGCCTCTAATGATGCACAATTATTTTAACATCATCCTTAACTGGCTTTTTAATGAGGTGTCAGACCAGGCAGCTCACAGGGCTCCCAGCATTACCCAAGGCCCATTTGCTCAATTTTGATTTAATTCACAAAGTTAGAAACAAGTTAAATTCTCAGAAGTCCATCTTAGTCAGGATTTACATTCCCTGTATGATGCAGTTTGATGTTACTGTAGCTGTAGCATCAGTGGCAGAGCTTCTGTCATGGGTTTGACTTCACCTTACAAGTCAATGATTTTATAAACACATTTGTAAGTCGACTAAATACTGTATTTTCGCTGCTAATCGCATAATATAACAGCATTTTGTGACTTTTATTTACATGTATATTTTGTATGCTTCTAATAAGTGAGTCGGAGGGAGAGCAGAAAGGAACGCCGGTGTTTAAATTGGCTGTATATTGCAGCAGTCATGGTGGAGGCACAGTGAATATGGCATTGGCTACATGTGATACATACGCTCTTTCCAGCTGTGTTTAAATCTGTCTCACAATAACTCAGTCCTGCCAACACCAGCAAGACTAAACAGATGGAATCAAATAAATTGGCTGCTTTTAGACTAATAGATTAAGCTGCCCATAGTCCTTTAAAGGAGAAGAGAAGGAGCTTAAATCTGCCATTGGGTGTTCTCCGGGCCCCTGGCCGCTCTAAATCCAGTTAAAGTCACCTTCAGCGTAATGTGGCTCTCTTTTACGACATGCAGAAATCCTCAGTTCCCTTGGGAGCTGTAACGACACAAGAGTGTAAATCTCAGCAGCATCTACAAAGTTGCACTGACAATCCGAACAGCTCACCTCTGACAAATGTGCTGGTCGGTAGCCAGTGAAGGCCCATAATTATTGTGTAGGAAAAACATAAATGAAGAAGTACATCATACTTTATTCTGAATTCATACACTGTGCTGTTACCTTCCCCTGTGTTTGCTCTTCCTTGTTGGACAAAGTATGAGTGTATCTGCAGTAATGTAGTGGTCATGTGCGCTTACTGTACAGAGGAGGTCTTGAATATTTGACCCTGTGATCCCATTAATAATTGGCATTAGATAAAAGATACAGCTATTCATGCAGGGCACCGAGCCACATTCAGGCTGTGATGTAGCTTGTATGCTGTGCAGGGTCTTGCAGGAATCCTGTTCAGACTTAAGTCTTAATCTAGCTGTCTATTTTACTAGAACTAGGCCGTTAAGTCACGCGGGCAGACAGGTTTACTTACAAATTCGTTTTCCAGATATATCAGTATCAGCTTAACGGTTTGGTCAAAAACAAGAACAGCACAGAAAAGCTAAACATACATTTCAGATGTATGGGTGGAATGAGTGCCATCATTACATAGTTTGTCCACCAGAGAGCACTGACACATTTGTTGTTAAAGTTAAAGGTTCCACTCACATACATACAGCTCATCGCGGCCTTTTAAAAAAACAAATGCACTAACTTGCACTGTATCTTATGAGTTAAAATTAATACCAACTGATACATTACTGGATATTTGTAACTCTCAAATATCAATATCACTATTGGTCACAAAAGTCAAGTATTAGTCAGGCTCTACTTCAAAGAAAAGGTTAAAACCTTTTAATTGTCTGGGAAAAGGTTCTGATTCATATTTGAGTGGTTGAAATCTGAAATCTGACCTCCATCTAATTTGGTAAAAATGTTTTGGAAAAGTTGAACTGCACATGTCATCTGTTTGTCTTCATTTTTTTAAAAATCTGACATACTGTACGCTCCAGAGTGACCATTTTATTGAGTGCTGTTGTGTGTCTCCTCTCTCCCAAAGAATGAAGTCACCCTGCTGAGAAACGAAGTGGCTCAGCTGAAGCAGCTTCTCCTGGCTCATAAAGATTGCCCTGTAACCGCCATGCAGAAGAAATCTGGCTATCACAGTGAGTAATGCTCCATTATTCTCAGCCCGAGGCTTCCAGTGAAACGCTTCTAAAATGAGCTCCAGATAACCACAAGAAGGACACGTCTTACTTATGGCCCAATGGAAAGAGCTATTGACATATTAAATCCCTTTTTAAAAAAAAAAAAAAAACTTTGCAAAAGTTGAGATATATTTGGACAATGTTGTATGAGACAGATTGTTACTGGAGTCCTTTCTCGAGGCCACAGGTGGTAACCACAAGAACGCAGTTGTTGTCTCCTCATTTGACACCAAAATAAACATTTGTCAGATGGAACTAAATATCTGCTGCGAATGAATACAAAAGCATGTAGCACCCACATAAGGTAGTTGAAATGTACCTTTTACATCTCCATGATCATGTTTCTAAATACTTGAATGTACAAGAAGATTCTGCCATTTACATCCTCTTCATTTAAATTTTCTGTTGTCAGCCTGCGCTGTGCAGTCGCGTCACATGGTCTCATTTAGAAATATATCGCCTATATTTCTTCGTTTCCCAAGACTGGGGTTCTGTCATTCTGATTTTCTGGTCATAACTAACCCCCCCCACCCCACACACACACACACACACACACACATAAGCCAGTATGCAACAAGAACAAGTGCGCTGTGAGCCACTTCTCCACTGTGCTCTAAACACCTCCGCCGACTTGTATTGACAATGATTGCCTCTGAAATGAGTCCATTAAAGCAGCAAGCTTGACAAGACTGCAGAGCATACTCGTTGTGGGATGTCCACCAAGCTTGGCTGTTCATTATGCATCCCTTACTGCTAACCATCCCACTGACACACGTCATGTGCATTATGGGACTGATGGTTTACAGGCTAGAGTGGGCTGTCAGAGCCAGGTCTCATTTAGTGTCGTCTGGATTGTTTTTATCGGGATCCGCAGATGAATTGGGTCATCGCTCTCATGTGTTTGCTGAGGACGTCTGTCCTGTGTTTCTAGACCTTTTGTGAAGGATGACGTTTGGAGCGCTTTTTGTATAGTTTGGGGAAAACATAACCTCATCGATATACCACAGTTCATCAGTTTGGTTCATTATGACAACCAAGAAGGAAAGACGGAGTGAAACAAAAGTCTGGTAGAAAGAATGAAACAAACCAGTGGTTCCCAGGCTTCTTCGTCTGTCTGACTGGCACAGCTCTATCAGATGAGCTCAAAATCCCTTCATCAACTCCACCTATCATTGTAAATAGATCTTAAACAGGATGTTATTTAACATTATTATTCATGTACAAAAGTAGATATTACAATATCTACATTACAGTTGAACTGTTTAGATCGGTGTGGTCATTTTTGCAGTCAGAACACTCAAAGTCGAGGTGTTTATGACTGATTCAACATGTGTATATATACATATATATTTCTTAAATCAAATATATTCTCTATTTTTTCAAATTACTGGAACTACTCCAGAATCTTTGCACTTAACCCCCTCTCAGCTGTAGAAGTACCCCCTCGAGTACAAGTGCCCCTGGTTGGGAATCAATGAAATAATCGATCTCACTAATTAGTAAAACACATTATTTAATTCTGACTGATCCATGGCTCTCAGTCATGTAAAGGCCTCATCAAGCGCTCCGTTTTCCGAGAGTTACACATCCCATAAGGCTACACTGCCCCCCAGACCCAGTAATACCCTTCATCGTCCTGACCAGGCGTAACCATGGCAGGTGGGAGGAAATTACCCAGACTGCCCCACAAACAAGCCAGGACATGCTTTCAGTTGGCACACCAAGCTGTCCATCTGCTTAGAGCGAACCCTACTTCAGAAACCAAGAGAGCAGAAAGAAGCTCCGGCTGCCCAGGGAACCAGAATTTCTGAGTATTATTATACATCAGCCAGCCAGCTCTTAATGTCATTAGGAGTAATAATGCTCACTTGAACATGGAACAAAACCACAACGCTGATTTATTCTGAGGTTGACCTTCTGCATAATAAAACAGCAAGGGAGTTTATAGCGCTTTGACATTCACTTGCACTAAATCACATGGTCAAAGTCCAGTCAAGAGGGCGAATGAAGCTCCTAATGTAAAGACATTTGTATTGCACTTTAATTGCGTCCTCTTGCTATGGAATCTGTATTTAACAATCTCAAATACGAGTCCCAGTCATTAATTACAAAGTGCCATAACAAGTGACTTCATATCATTAGCAATATTAATTATCATTGTGCTCCTTATTCCTTTATGAAACAGAGCATGAGAGTAGAGTCTCTTTTCTTTTTTTTTTTCTTTCCATCCGGATCCAATTAATTCAATGCAACTGCCTAACAGCTGGTGGCATTTCAACTCCAAGTCTTCCCTACTCTCCAGTGTGAGCATCATTAAAATCAGGTGCTGTAATCATCTGTCGCTGCAGTAGTTGGCAAAGTAACAAAAAACAAATGAGAATGCAGTTAGGGATGGGAAACACTGCCACATGCCCCAGAATGTAATGCACCCTTATGATGTGGGTTTAAATTGACATTGGAGTTTTAATTAAAGGAAGGGATACAGAAGTAGCATTATGGGGATTAATGAAATGGTTGGCATACACCACATGCAAATAGCTCTTTTACATCTGGTTAGGCCTACATGACAAAGATTTCCTGAGCTTTTCTGGATTGTATCAGGTAAATGCTGTTAATTAAAACAGCATGAAGCAGCAGTGTAGGAAAATACATTATCGCGATGTATCAGCTGCCCAGCGGTGATTTTCTGTGTTTTCTTTGCAGTCTCTGACAAAGACGAGAGCTGCGAGGAGATGTCCGTCCCTAGCAGCCCGCAGAACGAGGCCATCCAGCACAGCTCCATCAGCACCTCCAACGGGGTCAGCTCCTCCTCCACGACCCCGACCGTCTCCGCCCCGTCCAGCGCCGCCGCCGCCATCACATCAAACCAGAGCACAGAGGAGAGCCAGTCGCGGCAGGGAGCCGCCCAGTCTCAGCCTTCAGGGAGTTGATCATCCCAAACTCTGCCCGAGCGTCATCACTGGAGCTCCGTTGCCTCTTGTATCTCTGTGACAAACAGAGGAAAGCGATTCTCTCTCAGCTTCAGTTTGGACCGTTCTGTTTTTAATTTATTCTTGATTGGTTTGTTTCATGTTTGGTCCATTTTGTCCTCCATAGGCAATGCTTTTTGAAAATGCAATGTTTTCTCTGGAATTGATGAAGACAAAAGAACAGGCACTTTAGGTGTAAGATGTAAAATACGTGGTTCTAAAATGTTTTTGTATTTGTGTGATTTATTTATTAATCTTATATATTTTTTTATTTGAAGGCGATCAGCCTGAACGGTTGATCAGTGAATTGTTAGAGACCTTACCAAAGTGTGTTGTGGCTCATTTGTAATTTGTTTGTTTGTTTTCATGACTTTTATAAGCACTATCTTTATGATACAGTTGCATAAAGAGCAGTCACTTTTTGTTACAATTTGCTTTTTCCATTTTGCACATTTTGAGAGATGGCGGGTTTACCTTTTTGGAGTTTGACAGTCCACACGTTAAGTACTGGCAGCTTTTTAGAAGTAGATTTGAATACTGTCACATTACACAAATGTAAATGCCAGAATCAGATTTTAAATTTGACAACTTTTCTGTGAGTGAGA
The DNA here is from genome assembly GCF_002814215.2 of Seriola lalandi dorsalis. Lineage (NCBI taxonomy): Eukaryota > Metazoa > Chordata > Actinopteri > Carangiformes > Carangidae > Seriola > Seriola lalandi. The sequence continues at coordinate 172,723 of NW_019524837.1, read as the reverse complement.
TCAGCTGTAGTCACATTGTGCAGTTTGAATGTTTGAGCTCACCTCTGCTTGTAAAATAGTCTTAAGGGGTGGGTTGGTTAGAAATGTTTGTTATTTCATTGACATTCCATCTGTAGTCGGATTGTTCCTGAAGCAGTGATTGTAGGATTGCAGTACATTTTCCATTACTCAATCATGGTGATGTTGACTTCATTCAGTGCCATTAATGTTTTTGTATAAATTACTTCTGTACCTTTTTAATGCAGATTAGCTTAAGTTCATTGCCGGTCTTTCATATTAAGGGTCTCATGAACATACTTGCTCAGTAGAGGAGATGTATTGCTTTTATATACTGTCTTTGCTTTATGAGTGACTGTTTATGGCTCCAGTGTCTAACGCAGAACACTTAAGGACATTATGCTGTTTTCATGATTGCAATTCTAGATGATGTTTTTAGACAACATTGTAAATAACATCAATGATACATTGTACGTGATCTTTTGAGGTGTTATGTACTCTGTTTTTTTTTTTTGTTTTTTTATAGGATAGTCTGGATTCAGTAGCTGAGCTCTGTTGATCACATGAACTAGGTTAGCAGTTAAAAACTGACCTTTAAAATCTTCCAATCAATAGGATAGTCCTCTCCCTGACTCAATAATGTTGCCATGTAAAATGAAAGCATTCAGATGTGAACTGGAATCACATCATGTATATTAGAGTAACACTACTACTGCTTTGTAAGAATTGTGAGCGTTTCATCATTGAAATAATTGTAGGAAGCAAATCGCACCATGAAGTCAATTTGCCTTTTCTCTTAGTCTGTACCGGCTTACTACTGTGTAGTTTTACGAGAAGCTAACACATTGTTTTCTTAAAGTATGTTTGTTTGTTTTTTTATTTTACTGTTATGTGCTATCTGCATGAGTTAATAATTCTCTGCGAGAATTTAACTGTTTGTTCAATAATGTCTCAGTCAGATAAATATCATTAAACAAGTTGTTTCAACTTGAGTTGTGGCTCTAAGATTATGAAAACTTTGGTTATTTGTTTTACCTTGGCTTAACTGCTAAAAAAAAGGGGTGTGATACTGTGTGGAAAGTGTACTTGTAACTTGTGAAAGTTCTGTATAAAATTTGAATTGATATGTTGTTGTAATAAACCTTTTAATATCTCTTTAAAATCCACGTCTGCTTCCATTTAATTCTCCAGGCTGATTTACTCTCTTATTAACTACACGTCGAATGAAATGTGTGAATGTTTTAAGTAAAAAAACAAATAATAGTGGCGACATTTTACTAACTTACATTTCTTTTAAAAAAAGATGATGTCATTAATGGATTAAGTCCAGTCCTCACCACAAGGTATCACAGCATTTTCCCTTCACATGAAACCACCGTGTACTGACAAGAGCAGAGCAGCTGAAGAGTCACTGTTAAAACGAAAGAGATCAAACTTGTTGCTGGTGACAAAAATATTTCTTGCGGTGTATTCTGCCACCTTGTGGAAGATCTACATGTGACCAGATTTCATCCAGCTGTAGACAACTAGAGGTAATGACTTTTTTTGTTCTTTATCATAATTCTCTAAAAATAATACTGAACTTATTTTACAACAGCTTCAGTGAACTTCTCCCCAGGGGAGGATCTACTGATTGTAGGGCCCTTGGAAAAGTCATACTGTTGTGCCGTATTCTCACTCTTTGATGACAGTGTAGGAATATGTACTTAAGTAAAACTATCATAATATAAAAATACTCTTAACTCCTTTACATACTGCTGGATATTTTAATTATAAATATCTTATCTCGTTAAATTGTGGCTTTAGTTTAGTTTTAAATCCAAACTTTAAAAAGCAATATATTTGGTAACTGATACTGCACCAGTGCGTCTACTGTATAACAGTCATATCGTTATAGTCATACTGTATATCTTTATTCAGAGAGGCTGATAGATGCAGATATATGTGATACATTGTTTAATCAAGTTTCTCACTATCCTGAGGTGGGGGTGGGGCAGAGGGCTGGGGTCTTATGTATCTTTTAAATCTTGTCTTATTGCCTTTTTCTGTCTTTATGTCCAAAGCAGTTTTAATTAAATCATTGCTAAAAGGCACCATACAAATAGACTCGCATTGCATTGTCTACTTGGCCATGCAGCATGCACAGCTGAAGCAGAGCAGCTCTGCTGATGCTGATGAAGTAGCCAGGATGTAAAACTGCCTCTTCACTGCAGCAATAAACCGACTGGAGGCAAATACACAATACATGGTCTTGGAATCGTCATGGATTGTTAACAGGTACTCAGAGGGGATGATGTGGGGGTAGACAAGATGATCACTGTTATGACCTGAAAATGTGACGTGTGTGCCTGATGATGACATTTCAGACGTAGCTGTGCCTTTTATTTGTTAGTCAGCCACTGCCACTGTCACCAGTAGTTGCCTTTTACAGCCATTGATCGAAATGTGCTGGCCTGCACTGACTTCACTTGACTCTGCACATGCCTGAGTACATTATTCTCAGGGTACAGGCCCATGTGCTTTCATTCATACTGACTGACTTGAATGTGAAAGCTGGGACCTGCTTCCAAATCCCCTTTGGATTAAAATCCTATAAACTTTAGTATATAATATTTAATTTTACAGCAGTTTTTGTAACTCTGGCTCGACTGTACATCATGATAAAACACATGATGCTTGTTTAGATGGATTATTATCACACAGGACATACAAGAATCCTTAAACATAGCAGCTGTTTATGCAAATGTATGATCATTCCCAGGCAGAATAAATAAGAAAAATAATTTTTGGCCAACAGATAAACCGCTCCAAGACCACACCAGCCTGGCATTTACACAGATGTTTGCACACCCAGCAGAACAATACAGCATACAATGTGAATACTGTATGATAGAATGACATTATATTATACATAACATTATAAACAGAAAACCTGAGCAAAATATTTAATTTGCTTAACTCTTAGCTGAACCTTTCTCCCATTAATCCTCCAGCACCAGCTTTGAATTTCCAACAGGTGGCGCTACATCCAAACATAAGCCTCATATTGAAGTCACTGACTTGCTGCTTCTGTTATTTATAGTAACACAGTTCAAATGAATGAAGAATTTAAAGGAATCACGTAGAATGATCCCTTCAGGTTAACTGAGGGAAACAAATTCAATTAGAGATCTACTCAAAACTAAGACTAAGATAAGATCAGTTCTTCACTTATTCCACTTGTATCATTTCAATGTGAGACAAAACGTCTGATAACATGTTATCATTGGAGTGATACGCTTTCTCTGAGTCAGTTGTGTGTTTTTCATCTTACAGAAATTCTTCCCCGCCAACAGACTGAGGCTCCCTAGCAGTGCCTAACTGGGGCAGCCTTGATTAGCTGCTGATCACAGAGGGGAGAATTATAAATGTTGCTATGTAGGTCACAGTGTTGGTGAATAACAACACTTTTTGGCTTGATGCAACGTATTTACAAAGCTGGAACCCAGTGATGCTACAGTACGGGTCTGCATCTTTGAAGTTAAATCAAAGGGGAGGGGGAGCGGAGTGTCAGTGCTATTTTTCATTGGTTTTCACCTCCACATGCAGGCTATTCATTTTAATTGTTGGATTAATTGAATTCCCCCTGGCAAACAGCTCTGTGTTATTCATTATTCATTCCATAATGATTTTAATGTTAATTTCATGAGGTTTTCATTAATGAATGCAGAGCGTTTAGAGGTTTCCCCATTTTCTGGCTAATGCAGCAGGAAAGAGAAGCTTTCAAACAGACTGTCTTGGTGCTGAACATGATCCACACACTGCTTTATGAAATGAAAAAGCATTGTTTATGAATTTGCTGTTTTCCCATCAGCAGATTCCATATTTCACAAAATGACGAGCCACACACATGGAGCCATCACATACGGCAGAGCCTAATTGGGAGAGAATGGCAACAGGAATAAAAATGGCCAACATACCACAATAGCTGGGAGTCTCCCTGTTTTAGCCTCTCCATAAATGAGCAGGATAATAATGTGGAGCTGATCTGCTGACAGACAGGCTGCTCCAGCTGTTCCCATAATTCGACAGGTATTACGTTTTGGCCCTTAGCAGTCTGCCTCAGCAGACCGGCACTTAATTAGCCAAAGATTAAGGCCAAACAGCCTCATTTACGTGAATTGTATCATAAATACAAAGTGGCTACCCTCTTTCCTTCAGGGGGCATCAGGGGTAAATATGAAAAACGCAGAGGTTTGCTGAAAAGACGGTGCTCCAGGCCTTGCACTCCAGATTTCTCAACAATGAAGACTCTTTCCCCCTGCTGAGGGGTGCTGCTTTTGAGCACACGCTTTAACCCCTCAAATCCAGGGAGACGGAGATGAAACAGCTTGATTTACATTTAATTCAGATTATGTAAATACACTGGTTGTGTCCCAAACCAAACATGGGACACAATGCAAGCTGCCTGCAGCACCGAGCAAAGATGGCCTCTATTGTTATTCAAATTTAAGGAATAAGATATTTCTTTTATACATGGTCTCTGCTTTTAATTGAACTCCTGATGAGATATAATATGTTCTTCCCACAAATACTGATAACTGCTCATTATTTTCAGTTGGCAACCTCCACATACTATCATACTAAGTCTGTTTGCTTTTGCTCTTGTTTGGAGGGCGATTGTGCACGGCATCTGGCTTTGCCACCAGGGTTGTGCATCTATTTAATAGCATTATAGGGGTGTATCAGCTATCACCAAGTGCATGGGTGGAGGCAAATCCCCAGTGGGCATGTGCACGTGCATCGAGTGAGCCCGACTCTGCCAGTCTTTCCCCTGGGCACTGGGCCTCCTCCGTGCGTCTGGAGGCTCCAGGATGTCTCCCCCATTATTCTCTGCTGACATTAGTATGCATGAAGGTCTACGGTTTACCTATTACTGTATGTGTGGGTCCTACTCCATTACTCAATACTGCTTCCCATATGAATGTGCTTATTTTGTTATCAATATTTTATGACGGTCCCTCCACTCACACTGTGCCGATGACACAAGGCTGCACATGCTGGTAAAACCAGGCAGGACTGTTGGCAGACTTCTTGTCAGGCTGGGATTTACTGTTTGCTGAAAAAGGTATTCAGATCCTTTTCTCAAGTAAATGCAGCAAAACTACAATGTAGAAATATTCCTTTACTCCTCCTTTAATTATGCATTCATATTTTTACTGAAGTATGACAAAGTACCTATAAATAACTGATCGCTCTTTATTTCTCTCCAATAGCAGTAGATAGTTGTTTGTCTCTGTCTGTCAGCCCTGTGATAGACTGGCGACCTGTCCAGGGTTTTCCCACCCTGCTTCTTACCTAAGTTCAACTGGGATCAGCTCCACCTGCCACCAGCTGTTGAGTCAGCCTACCCTCTTTTCTTTTTAAGCTTCTATAACAAACTTTCCCTCACGTTTTTGCCTGGGCCGCCCTTTGTAAATGTACAGTATATTGTCTGGACCTTGTTGAGCAAAATGCTCCCTGGGTTTTAACCTTTATAACTTAAAAAAAGACATCCTGCCAGTCCGTTCCTACCACCTGACACCGACCTCTGGGTAACCGACTTTAAATGTGATTGATGTATCAATCATTATATCCAAGGGTTGATATTGGTTATTCCACAACACATTAAAAACACATTGATCAACCACAAACCAGTTGTTCCTTTATTACCATGATATGTGCTGTCGTTAATTTTGAGTCAGTGCCTCATACACTGTCCCGCTGCTGCAAATACTCCTAACCTTTTCTACCTATAACCTCTAACATGAAGCAATGGCTGCCTGCAAACTCTTATTTACATGTTTATTAGCTGTGAGCAGTTGAATTAAGGAGTTAAAGTTGGTTAAGATAAACAGTATTCATAAGAGAAGGGCAGAAAATCAGACCAAAAAAGTGTTTGAAAATAATCTTAGAAATAAATAGATTAGAAACGAATGTAATTTTGTGTCTTGTGAAAATGCCCTATACCCCAAAAATCATCTCCTGATCTATTTGATTGATACACAATTTACTACAGTTTGAAGAACGTTTTCCAGAGAACAATACGGTTCACCTCTTTTAGCAAGTTGTTAAGTCTTTTAAAACAGTTATACTTGATGTTTTGACCTGACTTACATCTTCAGGAGGAACAAATATGCTTTGGGCTGAGAGCCACAGACAGAGAAGGATAATCAGACAGTACAGAGAGATGGATGGACACATTGTAGGTTTTGGTCTTTTCATGGGATTTGATGACTGTAAGAAAGGTGTCGAAAAATGCCAGCCTTACTTAAACCTAAACTACTCACATGTTCTCTGCTTTTGTTCCTATTCTTTTGTTCAAGATGACAGACAAAAGCTGCTGTCTTCTCCACTGGCATCTCACTTTCTTTGTTCATGACAGAATTTTGAAGGCAAAACTGTCTTGATGTTTGTTTCTGATTCATAATTCATAAATATTGATTCACTGATGACAACAGCAGTGGAATTGTCTTCTGATCTCACCGTGAGGACGATTTATTTTTAAATGATTTCTAAAGTTGCTGTCAGGGAGCCTCCTAAGGTGTCTCTTAACTGAAGTGTTGATTGACCTTTCGCTTCAACATGCTCACGCGAGGGAATCTTCTTCACTAACTGCTGATCAGTGCAAAGCCGTATTGATCGGCAGACACTTCAGCGGGAATCTGAGGATTGATTTTATCCAGAGAGGTGTCAACAGGAATTCTTATTAATTGCAAGAATTACCATACCATATTCATCATGAAGCTATGTGTTTAATTATTTCATGATCATGCTTATGGAAAAGACTTAATTTCATATTTTGCACACAAAACGAAGCTGTGCTCTTTTTTTTTTAAAGCCATAAAACATCATCAATGTGCTCTTGACATTGACTTGCTTCACATTGTAGACCCCTGTCTCCGTTGCCCCTCCCCCCTCTTCAGTCCCCCCACCCCCCTCCTGCTCACTGTGCACTGACCAGTGTTACTGATTGCTCCTGTATCATTGCAGGCACAGTTGTGTTGATTTATTGGCTCTGCAGCGATCTTGATCCCCCTCATTAGCTCCTTCATTACGCCGTCGATCATTTCACGGTGGGCCATATTGTACAGATTGTACTCAGTTTTATTGAGCTGGCTCTGAGCACATTCTTGTGGTCGGTGGTTATTGTGATAGATTCCTTATTGTCTCACATTTGATCTTCAGGTTCTATTTAATTTGTTGTCAAAAAGCTCAAGCTTTTCCTCTGTTTACATGAAAAAGAAAGTTTTTCTCTTGGTGAGGATAATGTAAAAGATCAGATTCTGGATAAATCAAACCAAAACAACAACTGGACTATAAGTCAGTCACACTATTTAACTGTTAACCGATTATTTCCATTAATCATTTAATCTATAAAACATTAGAAGTAGTGAAAAATCTCCATCACAATTTCCTAAAGCCCGAGGTGACGTCTTAGAATGTCTTCTTTTGTCTGATCATCAGTCAAAAACTCAAGATTCAGTTTTACAATTATATAAACCACAGAAAGGTACAAAATCCTCACAGTCACTGCTAAGTGATGCTAACACTGTTTTCTGTAGAAACAAGACATGTTACTCTTCCTTCTCTCCTCACCTCATTTGATTGAGGCTATTTTTGTCTGAGGACACTTAATAGTTGCTGTTGGTGATTGGTGTATGTGATATTAAGTATTTTTATGATTCATTTTATATAAAGTAGTTTTTCATGATGTGAACTGTATTCTATCTTTTTAAGTTACTTACTGGATGTATACCACGCATTTGTTTTTAGACATGCTAGCCGCGTGGTTGGTCGCTTGGTGAGCCCACCACTTTGGTCCAGGCTGAACTAGTCTGAACTAGTCTCTAGATGCAGTGTCATGAAATTTTGCTCAGACATTCGTGGTCTCCAGAGGATGAATCTCATTGACTTTATTTTGGTGACACATCCTGATTACCTGAAACTTCCTCTTGTGTCACCATGAGGTTTACATTTTGTTTTTTTTTATTAAAATAGGTCAACAACTAATGGATGGATTGCTGTGAAATATGGATCACACATTCATGGTCCTCACAGGATGAACTGTAATAACTTTGACCCCTTCATCGTTCACATAGTGCCATCATCTGATCCAAATTTCATTTTGTCCAATACTTTATTATCACTCTGTGTTTAGTGCTAGTCAGCAAATATTAGTATTAACACACACAAAGCCAAGATGGTGAGCATGGTCAGCATTATACCTGCTATACATGGACATGCTAGCGTTATTATTGTAGCATGTTGACATGCAGATGTTAGCATTTATCTCAAGTACAACCTCACAGAGCTGCCAGCATGGCTTAGTCTTGTTCTGCTTCTGCTGGCATTTTAATTTCCCTGTGTATGATCAATATATTTATCATATCTTACATGTTTTTGTTTTGTTCTTTGTGTTGACTCTACTAACCCACTTAACAGACCCATCAGACTACGTCAGGAAGTGTTCAATAAATCCTGCATTCTACTAATCGTTTGGGACATGGAGTGACGGAAGGTTTTAGTTTTTAATTTAATGTGATGAACAAAATAAGCAGCTTTAAAAACGTCTGTATCTGCTGCTGTTCTATTCATTTATTCATTCATCAAAGTAACAACACAATGTGCGACAAATTCAAGGTTACATGCAAGATCGCACATTCCTGTAAATTGGACAAACTGTTGTCTTCTCTGCTTTGCAGGTTTCAATAAAAATACGGATTTATTGGAAACTCATTGACTTCTAAAAGGCGGTTGACTCCACTGCCTCTGAATGTATGAAGCAGTTGTCTCAGGTTTGACTCACCGTCATGCTTGGAGGATGCAGCTCCACTGAAATGACCTTGTGGGGATAAAGGCTAGGTGAGAATTTCACATGTGAATCAAAATAATACAGTATGCAAAGTGACCATTTTCTACTGTCACTTACAATTATATCAATCAAGACCCTCTATACGGTTTTATTTTCCATTGAATTGTTTTCTATGAGGTTAATAAATCTTTTTCTTTCCATCAATAAACATAATGGGTGTAATGAACAGGCATCTCTCTATGCATTCTTACTTCACAGTGCTACTTTATATTCATTATGCGACATGAAAGATGAGCTAAGTCCATTTTTGTCGCAACAGCTGTATTTTCCAATTTCTACAGCACTAACTCAAGTCAGTCACCCTTTAATGGGATTTCCATAAATCTACTAAATGGGTCTGGGGTGGATTTCAGAAATCTTTATGTGGACTTTAAAAATATGTTCAAGATGCACACAATTTGACAGAATTAGTTCTGTCTCAGCGAGGTCCCACATGGTCTCACACACATTTTCTCCAACAGTTAAATCGGGGCTGAGCTTGATGAAGTTAATGGGATTACAGATGAGACTGCTAACCCAGGATTTAACTATCAAATGTTTAAGAGCAGCGCCGAGCTAATGAGGGCACACATGAAGGGGAGCGTGATTACTGTGGTTTATCAGATGACACCAGGGACTGTGAGGTCACCGCTTTTATTGGCGGTATTAAAGTCTGTCTTATGCTTCTAATGCTCATAAACTGTGTTATCGAGGTGAAACGAGGATCGGGCCTGTCTGACAGGCCTACAGAGACTAAATAAACTCCTCAGCTCGGCCGTGCCAGCTGTTGACAAAGCTGTGGAGCCAAACACTTGGCTGTGAGAGGGACATGACGTCAGGAGATATATTGTCTTCAGTTAACATATGACAAGTATCCACTGTTTACATAATCAGTTATTTTAAAGGATAAGTCAGGTGACTTTCTACATTCTAACTTTTTTCAAGAAATCCCATAATCCCAAAAGTATAAAACCAACCATAAATTAATTTTACCGACAATTTTTAAAATAATAAAACCAAATATTTGCGACCAGTTCTTAAAGATTTACATCTTCAGCCTGAAGAAATGGTTCTTAGTAACACTGAGATCTGGATTAATATCAATGGTCTCAGTCTCCTCGTGGGATTTTTGACAACAAGGAAAAGGTTGAATACTCGCAGCCTTTTCCCAGCCTTATTTAGTGCAAATAATTTTAAATAACTTAATATTTAGCATTGAGGCACCTTAATTCTGCCAAGCACAGTTTATGTCATCACAAAGATAAGGGTCAGTATTGTTAGTGCTTGATATTGATACCTTAACTAACCCTATTAAACCATAACAATGGCTCGAGTTTTCTTTTCTATTTTAACTGTGAGCTGTGTTCTGCACTGTGAGGTCTGTGAAATACGCCGAAGTACCTGGGACGTTGTGTAGCTAATAGCATTAGCAGTAGCTTTGTTCAGTTGAAGTGCCATGGTGAGCCACAGCACGTTGTCAGCAGCAGGAGAAGTACAGGTGAAGCTAATTTTGTTAATGATGGCTCAGTTCTGCATCAAATGTGCCAGGAAGTGGTGAGAGTGAGCCAGCGTGCGCTGTAACCGGACTCCAGCTCGCCTGAATGCAAAACCACACCTGTCTGCTGTGAGAAAGGTCTGTAGCAGAGAAACCATTATCAATGTTTTTAGTCACACCTCTGCTTTTCCTGCAATTATCTGTCTGTCTGTTGATGTTTTAAAATGATTTTAATAATTCATTCAGTTTAATTTATTTAGATAAACATTTATGGCCTTGGGTGTCTGGTTAATCTTGTAGGGATTTGCTTCATTTTAAATCTGGACAAGGGGAATATGGAGGTTGCCTTCACTGTAACATCACTGTCATGCTGATGATGCTAATTAGATCACCCACTGTAAAGAGGAAACAGACCTTGTTAAACTGGTGGTCATGCACAATTTACAGCTGTTTACAAAGAACATTTCACGTACTAACTAAGAAGAAACGGTTTATACGTAATAACTGAAAATGTCTCTTTAGACGCTGCAGTCACAGAAACTCAACAGATACAAGCCTCAGATCGTTCCCAAACCTGTGAAATGAGAAGCTCCTGTGTTTTTAAATGACAGCAAAAGACGTCATCTCTTTAACCTGTCACAAACACAGCTGTCATGTAAACCTTTGAAATCTTTCCTGGTGATTTTTAAAAGAGTAGTCAGATTTGGCTCTAGGAATCAGTTTATTCTCATGTGTTCCTAATTTTTACTTCTTTCACATTTTCCATTTTCATTCCCTTCTTTCACGTACAATTTAATGTTGAATTGCGTGTTAATTTGACCTATTATCTGTCTGTGTGTAACATGTAAATGTATGAAAAAACAGTACAATACCTGGCATGAAGCCTATAATTAAAATTTGTAAGCAACAAAGACATGATCACCATTACTGACATGGAAAAATATATCGGTGGTATTTCCTATAATTGATCCTTTAACAATGGATTTTGGATATGATCGTCCTGAAGTCTTGGTGGATAGTTGTGTGCACTATAATATCTTTTCCTCACACCAGACAGTCATGGAGATTGCCGTGTTGTGATGATTGCTGCCACTGATTAGCAGACTTGCAGCTGCTTGCTTTCACACCACTGAATGAATTAATCAAGACAACAAAGACAAGCTAATCACTGTTTTAACATTCGCCCATTAAATGAAGTGATGGCTAATTACTGTTTGTGCTTTAAGACAGGCTTTCAGGAATTTTTAAATTGCTTTGAAGTCAAATATCATCTCTGATTTCTAAAAGCTCTCTTATTCTAACCTTACACTGATGGTATCAGGGCTTTTTCCGTTTATGTGCACAGAGATACACAATCCTCAAATTTAATTTAATCTATGTATGTGATATGTACATTAACAAAACAACATATTTACATTATGTCAGAACATTTGATATTTTAAAGGGTAAGCTACACGAATTCCAAAAAACCCCCCCAAAAAAAACACATTTCTCCACTTAGCTGTAATGATGTCAGACACACAAATAGTTTTGCTTGTGTTTGTCCAGGTTTTGTCATGTCTGAGTTTTATGTCTCCAATGCAACCCATAGGAGGAGAATTTGTTTTGTGCCAGTAACAGCATTCTGTTCAGCATTCAAGTCTCTTACCAGAAACAATGATCTCTTTACTCTGTATAATCCACGGAACGGATTGTGAGTCGGTATAAAAAAAACGATTTCTTCATTAGCAAACAGAGCTACTGAAAACTGAAACCACTAAATGGACCATGTGGTAAATGGACTGTTTTGTGAGCTACGGTTTCAAAGATCAGGAATGAACTTTAGTCTCAACAGGACATTGTTTGTACCAAGACTGCTCAGAATATAAAATTTTCCTTTCCTTTCCTTTCCTGTTAACTACTGTTAATAGTGCATTTTATCATTATCCAGAGTAACCAGGAAAAACAAACTATTGTACATTTTTTAGAATGTAATCTTTCACAGTGTTAATTTTCATGTGCACCCTAAACTAAATTCCATTCACTGCCATTGTATTTGTGTGGAGGAAGAAATCTCATAGACGGATTATCTCCAAACGAGGGCAAATCAAATCACTACTATCTGCAGTGGGATACACAACCAGGGATAATTGAAGAAATATGTTTTTTTTGTCATTAAAGTGAGATTTTAAACAATTGGTAAACATGTAAAATTGAATTTTCTTTCAAGAGATTTAATGGCCATGAGATGACAGTGGAAATGTATCGGTAGATGTAACTGTTTAGTTTTATTTTTTCTGAAAAAGAGATGATTCACTATATAATATTGCTCATTCAACAGCCACATTTGGTATCTTTAATTGTGAGCGATTATGACAAAATTTGCAATGTTATTTTTATTTTTTTTTTTTTGATAAAACTGTTACATTTCTAGTTGTAATAAATTTATGTGAGTGACTGCTCCTGTTGTCCTAACACAGTCTGGACTGCCCAGTGTAAACATGCAGCTCTGGTACATGTAAGCCATGACAGATATCGATCATTCCAGACATGCGTTGATATTTTCACCCTTTCATTACATTTATGTCTCAGTGCAAACACACCTAATGCCTTTCCACATTGTGGCAAATCTAAAATTGCAGTTCTCCACTATTCCCTGGTCAGTAAAGCAATAATGGGGAATTAGGGCGACTTTAACCACAATCATTCTGTCCACCTCATAAGCCTCGTCTTGTAAAGACTGCCAGCCTGCTCAGTGAACTGTGCACTGTATGCCACAGCTCTCTCTGCTGTTACATGGTGGAATATGGTCTAAAGAGAACACAGAACAACACGGAAATGCTCAAGGAAAAGGAAAATACAGTGTCTTTATTTTGCATGCAAAAAAATAGCTCTTTTTTTATTCACTGTATCTCAGTATTATTAATTTGATCCATTTATAATCAGTTCAGCTCCTGAGCCTCTGACTGGCTGCTTGGTAAATAATCAGTGTGAGATCAGTGGCACTCCGTTCTGCTCATCATGAGGAGAAGCTCGAGTGAATAATCAGAAAGAGGAGGCCTCTATAATCAAAATGAAAAACGGTTTCCACATCAGTGCTTCCAAGTCCATATCCATATATTCATTTAGTTCACATGATAGAAAAGTAAGAAAAAAATGTGATTTTTTTTAAAAATTTTTTTAATTAATTTTTTTTTTAAAAGATTAATTCCAGTTGAGACTGAAAGCTCATTCTTGACCTTGGAAACAGAAAAGAATCTCAACACAAGATCCATCTGGAGCTTTGGGTTATATTATAGGATTCTCATCATCAGATGCTGTTTCCATGGTCAAGAATGAACCTCAGCTTTCAAGCAAACAAGAATGACTCGACTTCTGTTGATCAGTGGCCGCTGTTGCTGCAAGGGTCAATAACACTAATGCTATACTACTGTTTAGCTGAACTTGTTTTTAGCATTTAGCCAAAATGCTATGCTACTATAGCGGTAGCACAGGTGAGGAAGTGTCATTAAGAGAGCGGACTCAGTAATGTGCATTATATAAAAATATTTAGCTAACATTAGCCACCATTGCTCATATTACAACAACTATTTGTTAGAGCAACAATGTGTTATCTCTTCTCCAGAAAGTAACTTTATTTTGTTTTACGAAAATACGAACATCCACAAGTCTATGACAAATGGACAAGATCCATCTGCTAATGAAGATCATGTGATGTAATGGAAAGCTCCAGAACAGCTACCTAATGGACCATGTGGTAACATTGGGTTTGTAAAGTGTGACTGCAATTAGAAAGTTAAACTGCAGAAGTGCTCTTGAAGCATAATTCAAACTATTTTTGGAAATGATGTAACAGTGGCAGCAGGGTATCATTAACCCACCTGATTGTATTGCATTGTACAGATTCTCTGATGTTACAAATAGCTGGGGTCAAACTCGTTAATTTAATTATGGGCAAGTTAGACCTTTGCTTATTTTCATTGAACTTAAACACAGCTCCATCATGAGTTACTCATCTGATGGATACAAAGGACGGTAAATGAACTCTGACTCCAGAGAGACAGGCCTCTGAAAACAGACAACCAGCCAGAGTCAAGTGAGACAGCGTGTCGACAATGAGCGAGATTGTCTTTGCTTAACAGCGCAGGAGGAGATGACGTATTTGACAATTTCACATCGCTTTGAACTGTATTCAGGGAAGGAAGATTGGTACAGGGCGATCTTTGCTGCTGAATTATGTCTGCAGCACACTTTCCCTTTTTTCTGCAGTGTGTGCTGTGTTCTCACTGTGCAGGGAGCTCATAAACAAGGTTGGATAACAGTGGCCGGGGGTGTGGGGGTGTTCAACCTCAGCGGTTAAAAACAAAGAGCAACTCTGTCTGAAAATCCTGGCAGATTACACTCATTAGCCCACTGCTTGTGTAACGTCTTATTCTGGATATTATGTAAATTAAAGGTGTTTCTCTATGGAATAAACCATCCAAACAAAATGATATTTTTTCCCTGTTTCTGTTTTTCAGTCTTTCCTTTCAAATCGGTTCTCTTTTCTCTTGCTGTCTGAGAAATACATTTCTGTCTTTGATATGCTAAGGAGCAGGCAGCATGGGGAGAGTATCATCCGCAGACACCGGTTGACCAGATGTCCACCAGTCGTTCTGCTCTGTGTAATTTTGAATGATTTGATATTCATGGCCTGCTGATTTGAAAACTGCCTCGAGCCAAATGCCTTGTTTTGAACAAACATAAATTCATATACATTTCAATCTGCCGGCTTGTTTATGCAGCAATCAGTGTCAATCATTTTGTCTTTGCCACCTGCTATGATAACACAAAACCGCAGTACAAGGAATACTCTTAGTTTGACATGTGTAGCACTGTTAACTGCAACTAAAGGAAAATTCCAGGTAATTACAAATTGAGGCTTATTTTGATATGTCTCTATGGATTATGAAAACGTACTGTCAGAGTTAACTGCTGAGAGTTGGGGGCAACATTGTTAAAATGTCCAACAACAATAATGATAATAATGATGAATAACGGCAACAATAAAAAGTCCAATGGGGAAAGAAACATAAGAGATCAGAAAACCATGTGTGAAAAAAAGTGACATTTGCACTTCACTTCAATGACGTCATGTCATCATGTGTGTCAGAGCGCGTGCCCTTTCTAGTTTGTGCATCATTCCATGTGAGAGTCTATTGAAAACAGAGCATTGACGTAAATATATATATATATATATATATATATAAAATTTGTTTTGTTTTTTTTCCAGGATCTCAGCAAATCTGATTTCCTTCGTTTTATAGTTCAGAGTTTGAACATCCAGCACACAATCAAGCTCAGAAACTCTAAGTCTCTGTATGTGAGATTTGCTACGAAAGAAAATCCTTTAATTAAATGATTTTCACAACTTCTCCAGTCTCCACTTGTTTGTGAGGTGTGAAGAGCAGAAACTGATAAATGATAATAAGGATCAAACATACAGGCTTCAATTTATAGCTGATTATAGGAAAGAAACTACTGAATGTGACTGATCTGATGTATGAACATAACAGCGTAGATGTTAAAAACTTACTTTATGCCTGCAGATTATGCCTGGCATGTCAGCATGCTGATGTCTTTGTATGATGAGAATAGAGAGTGTATCCTTAAGCTTTTCTGTCATTCACCACAGAAGTGTTCACACTGCTGTTTATAAATCTGTCAGGCATTTTAATGAGCTGAGCCCAGAACGTTTTCAGGGATGATTAGGGCTGCAGGCTACTTTGCCACAGTTTTGGAGAGCTCTGTGCTGCAACGTTACATAATTATGTCTCATTTTTTCTACTAGTCATGATTTTCATTCTGTCTCCTCCCCGCATCACTTACAAATGAGAGTGAGATGCATTTTGACATCCATTTCTTTAAGCATACAGCTGCACTGTGTTCCTCAGAAAGCAACATGTTTTCAGTTTAAAGCGCACTAATCAAATTATTCATACATCAGCGCCTCTAAAATATCTATTAACACTGCCTCCTCCTGGGACTACTCAGATTATTTCAGCCAATAAGATAACCGGTGGTGTATAAAAGAAGTCCAGCGGCTCAGAAACATTGTTCTCATGGGAACGTGGCACTCTAAACAGATGCTGTTCTTCTACAGTGAGTGAAACACAATATGGTCAGTAATCCACAGGTTTGTGCCGGAGTGGACAGTGAACAGATTACTGATCAGAAAGTCGAGCCCTGCTGCTGAGATGCGACTCGTGGCCACCTGTCCACGAACACTGAAAAACAGAGCTACAGGAGTATTACAGTGCGTTTTTATACTGAAACATACATTTTTCCATTATCTATGAACTGTAACAAGCACATATTCATATTCATACACACACACACCTCTTTCTCATTTCTGTGTTATGTTTATACTACTGTTGAAATGTATGTCGTGCTCACCAGAAGTACAAGGATTGCACTTTGCATCCCACACTGCCAATGTTCACTAAAGTCAAAAGTGGTGTGTTAATGTATTGCTACAACAGCCTCCACTCATGTGTGACCCTGGTTGTGGGAATTTGCAGAATTATTGTATTTGGGTTCTTATATTGGTGATAAGGCGTGGCACAGAATAAAGGGGCTGAGGTCAGGGCTCTCTTCAGCCGTCTTAAAATCGCTTAAAATCAAGTTCACAAAACTATTCTTTAAAGACCTTGCTTTGGAAGGATCTTTCCCAAACTGTTAACAATATGTCTTGATTTGATATTTTGATTAATATGTATTTTTGCTGAGGTACATCAGGAGCACCTACTGACTGATTGTTGCCACCTGTGTGGAATTGGCCATCATTACAGAGGCCTCCCTGATTGGGCCACAGAGAGCAGGTGACAGGGGACAAAACGTGTGTGTTTTCCTTCTCCAGGACAATGGAGGAGGATCAGTGCGGTGTGGACAGAAGACTTCTCCACAATTTAATTTTAGTTTTTTTTTCTCCTGCAGCAGATCACAGCTCCGATCTACTGTATGTTTTTTGTCATTCTTTTGTGCGGCTGGTCTGAATTAAATAGGGTTTTTTGAACATCAACTCCTGCTGCTGGTCGCTCCTTTCCACTTCCACTGCCAACCACCTTCAAAGTATAACATACAGGTTGGTTATGTTCTTCTGATGGTAGTAGGTAGTTTCCTGGATAAACTTGCGTAATTTGATAATGGAGGGAAGATAGAGGCCGGAGGCTGTTATTTAGTTTAGAAACAGCTGATGATTTCCAGAAGAATTTCATTGAAAGACACTGAAAGACAAGCCAATAGCCTGTTATCAATCTTTCATTTATTATTTGAAGCTTAATTCTTCACATTTGCTGAATTATGCACCAGCCTTGGACAAATTCGACTGACCTGTGAGCCGACTAAAAAATATTTTGGTTACGAACTTTGCAATTAAGTTTATTGAATGTGTTGAACATCAGTTCTATAGCATCTATCATTAGAGCCAAATTGCATAATTCTTTCTCTCTGGAATAGAGTGTCCATGTACTTAGTGAATCTACTTCTATTTTATACATTTGAACTATATGTTGAAATCTTTTAATCTGGTGGCAGGGTCTTCTCAGAGTGCACCATATTGTATTTATTACAACTAACATGACCCATGATATGACTAAAAGTAATGTAATTGGTATAGCTCAGATTGCTTTCAGGATTTCTGTAATCTGTGGGTCCTCTGGGTCCAGGCCCAGCTGCGCACCCAGCTGCTTAATCTCGACATCTTTCAGAAAGAGTAAATGTCCTGTTGTGCATCACTTTTTTCCAAAGTCTTATGATTCCTGTTTGATGAGAACGGAGGGAGGACCTTTGACCTGGTGTCTGTTATTGATAAGACCAAAGCCGGTTGTGTAAGAGCTGATCATGAAACCTCTCTGTCCTCTAAGAAGCTGCAGGGACCAGCCTTCGTCTCTCCAGGGCTGCAGAGGAGTAACGTACAGTTACATAAGAGTGGAAAAAAATATATACTGGAGCTTCTCTAGCCATCACTGATTATGAGAACAGCGTGTGATGTTTCTGCACTCAGATATTCCCACTGTGGACGCTCACACAGGGAGCTTTTCATGAATATATAAAGCATCAGTACACCTTCACAGAAGTGCCTGCACATATCATGCTTTAACTTTTTCGCAACAGAATATGAAGTAGTGAATAATTTGTGTTTTTAAAAAAAAAATTATATCTCTATTTACTGGTAATGAATACAAAAAAGAAAATCTGAAAAGATTATGCCGCCCAAATAAATGTAGGGAAAGTCAGGTGTGGTGACGTTTGAACCCAGAAAGTTTCAGGGGAATAGAAAGAGACTTGAAAAGAATAGTTCAACACTCTGAGAAATATACTTCAGTTTCTTTGATATAAATATATCTGTACAGAGCTGGAGCCAGCATGTGGTTAGCATAGCTTAGCACAGCTTGCCTGCCTCAGCCCAAAACGTAGGAAAAAAACACCTTCCAACAGCTAATGATAGTATTTCTTATAATGTTAAACATAAAGATTTTCACAGTCTTAAAGGCATTTTTTTTCATTTGAAATACAGTTTGTTAAATGTCATCACTCCTGACTTTCCCTTAATATTACATAAAGGCAAAAATACCATCAACATATTATTCACTGCATTTATATCTTACCTTGTGAGTTACCTTGATTACAGGTTTGCTAGCTCAACATCAAAATCATAATTACAACGGTAAAACTCTGAAAGTTTGGATGTATATTCAGCCTGTAATAATAGAGAAGTGCCTGAAAACCAAACTGATGCTTCATATCAACCAACGTCTGTTGTTCAAGGTAATTATACCTAGATTTAATGGATGTACTTTTGTATTGCCTGTGCACAATATTTTAAACCCTCAAACAACAAACTGTAAAACTAATTATACAGACATCTTGAGTTGTCTGACAATATGTTGTAAACACAGGAATCTTTCCCATGGCTACCATCCGTGCCAGAATATGGGAACACAGCATGGTGCACAAACATGAGGCTGATATAGATTTACTCATATCAGTCTCGGAAAGAAAGAAACTAGTTACCCAAAATGTCGCACTAATCCTTTAAGAATATATGTGAAATATTTCAGGCATTAACTAAATCATTCTATCCTGTTATCATCACCCTGTTGCCAAAATAGCCGACGCACAATGAGTCATTCATCAAGCTCAAAGGGACCGCCTCCACAGACTCACACAGAGATAAAGGACCACTCAAGCCTTTTAATTATTCTTCACAAGCATTTGTCATTCCATGTTATACCCAGTCGTTCTTCATAAAAGCAGGTGATACCCAGGTAGATTGTGCTGTGTGGTAACTGAATAGTTTCTCAAGATAGGATTAATGGCAGTCTTTACACTTGACTGTCTTTAGCTGTGAGGTTAGGTTTGGTTGTGGGTCCACCGCTAATTTGTGATTAAAAGTATATATATCTATACTTATATTTAAGTATTTCATCTCCAGGACGTACGGGTGCAGTGGGGAATTTGTGTAACTTTAATTTTTTTCTTTCTACCAGCAGCACGATTCCATAGAAGTCTAAAAGCTTTCTGTCAAAGTCATGTTGTTTATTGTGAGTGTGGAGTCTGACAGCAGTAATGTGATCGCTGATTTGCTTCCGTGTCATTGAAGCACTGAGTCACTGCTACATTCAGCCTCTGTGTATCTGACATTTTCAGACTACGCTGTTCCTGCTATAGGCAAAAACCATGCATCCATCAGAAATGGTTCAGTGATGAAATATTCCTCTATTTAGATGGATTTTTAGGAGCGGACGAGTGGCACTGATTTAACCACTGCAATGTGTTTGTGCAGGTTTTTTTAATTCCTCAAGAGGAAAAAGGACAGGCTAGGATGAACCGTCACACTATGCATTGTAAAGAGTGTGTCCTACGCATGCTCTGACCTTGCTGCTTGAATAGCAAACACTGATAGCAACCTACCATACATCACTGTCAAAGCACAGGATGTTCTAGCCACATCCAGGTAATCTAACCGTCCAAGTAACTGTGGTGTAATTTGTTCCGTGTTTCTTGCAAGCCAAGCAAAACGGCAACAATTTGCACTGCATCTTCTCCCTATGTGGTATTTCCTGGCAGTGGTGGTTCAACCATATGGAGCCTTTCTGTATCTCCCATTCACTTTGTACTCAGCTCTTCCCTCCCAGTCTCTTATTGAATGACTGTGTAATGAATGTGTGTTTAGGTATTATATGCTGCATTTCAAATAGTTACAAAATGTAAAAGTAACACTGCTGCTGTCACAGCACCCACCAGTACATGACAAGATTCAAATTTGTTGTGGTCATTTCACACATTTAATGGCATGTAGCTCTCCTGAAAGCTATCAGTGCGCAGGCCTCCCACTCGCTGACATCAGTCCTCTATATTCTTGGATTTTATCGTAAATTCCTGGCTCTCACTCTCATCATCGTGCTGTACTTTCCGCTTATGTAACATTATGTAACTACGTGATTTGCAGCTTTGCTGAAGGATGAATTTGGTGGATGAGGAGCGCTTGGCATTAGTTCGAAGCCTTTTAGTGTTGTGCATCACTAAAGCAGCATGTTGTCGCTTTGTTGTTTGCTTCTGCTGTGAATTGTGAATTGGATCATCACGTTATTTATTTAACTCAAGTAAAGTGTGTTATGTGAGAGACTATGTGATAGAAAGCATAGCCCTGAGAGTTCAGGATGTCCTCTTAATGGCTCTTATGTCTGTGCGGGGTCAGCTGTGCATTAGAAGAACATTTCATAACATAACAACCTTCCTACCCCACAGAAATAGTCAGCAGTCTTCAGCTGCTTAGTGGCTTAAAAGAGAGTGGGAGGGGAGTGAGGAAATAAAGTTTAAACAACAAATGTGAAAGTTTGTGATCGTGCTGGTTTCTGGGTCAAAGCAGAATCAAATTGTTGAATAACATGAGTAAATTACTGCATAAATCCTACATGTGGCAGGATCCAGAGACTCAGATAAAGCTCAGATTTCCAGGCTGTACGCAGATGGACATTACAGAGATGGAAAAGATACTGCACTGTATACATCCGTCTCCAAGAGTCCCGTCTCTGGACATGTTTGGGAAACAAGCAAATCAATCAGTGTCAATTAGAGTTGGGTTCAAAGTAAACCACATCCTGGGAGTCAGACGCTCATTCTGCACTTAACAGCAGGCAACACAATTACACGGCAAAAACCCTCTAAAGTGCTCAGGGTCTGAGAGGATGAAGTGGTGCATATAAAGGGCTCTTACTGTCTTTTATCTATACCACTCTCAGGTACCCTCCTGAGCAGAGACTATCACTGAGCATGAGAGCGAGAGCGCTGCACTGGAAGCCCTCTGTTTCACGTCTTTCATGTTCCTGTCAGACACCACAGTTTGGGATGCCATTCTACATAAGTACACTGATCTTCAAAGGCCGTTTTCTGCTCCCTGCCACTGTTCATACTCTCATTTTTATACCCCTCTGCTGAGGTTGGGGCAGCAGAAGCTACGGCGGTCCTCATTGATTTCGGAAGGAGAGTGTGTGCAGTCACTTCCTCTCTCCAGCAGCCTTCCATAAAGGTGAGAACATCGCACTTTAACAGCTGAGTCTGAATTACAGGCTCTGAGACGTGGGAGCATAATCACATTTGTCGTGCAGTGTGAATTGCAGGAGCAGGTAGCGGATCCTTTCTCCCGCATCACTGTTGCGATGCTATATTTGATACTTCATTTGCATACACACAACACAACATCAGTATAAACCTGAAGGAAATGAACCTTCAGACAAAGACTGCGAAGACAGAAAAGAGCTCCCTGCTTCCAGATCACACGCCTGCTACAGACATATGTTGTTAAATTCTTCATTGTATATTTTATCATGATGTAAAAAAAGATGGAATAAATTGCTGGTGACAGGGAATATTGATTTATAAAACAAATTATTAAACTGAATGTTGCTATATGAAATTTAGAATGCATTTTATGATTCTTTTCGGATGATGTTTATATTGTTTATCGCTAAGGCGTAAAGCATGTTTCATATACAAAGGCAATTCAAAGTGTTTCATTTAATCCAGAAAAATCTAGCATTAAAGGGCATTAAAAAAAACACACACACACAAAATAGTTCTTCTCAAGCAGAGCACTGGGATTTTAATCTGTGTCACAGTGGAAATTTCAAAGCTGTTTCATCATCAATGGTCTGATTAAAAACAATGTGCCCTTTTAATCAACAAAGCTCTTACTTTTTTTCAAGAGTCCCTTTATGTTTCTGTTTCTTTATTCATTTCATGTTTAGTTTTTCTTACTTTTTCATCCAAACGCTGCTGAATATGAAATTTCTTTTATCTGAATGAAAGCTGGAGCATCACTCTGCATCAGTGATGTCATATATTGCTTACGTGCTTTTGTGCTCTTGCTCTTTGTGGTCCCAGTCATGACCAGTTTCTGTGGCAACATGATTTTGAAAATAGCTCCCCTCTCTAACGGCCCACTGCTGTCGCAAGTTGCTGCAGCCTGCAGCCCACTCTTGATGCATGACTCATTCATTGCTCATTATCATCCCACTCTCATTTCATACTACCCAGGCTCCCCTGCTTGGATATCTGATAGAGATGGTTGTGTGGGGGCGGGGTAGTGGCTACTATAAAGCCGGTGTATCCATGCTGCGATTGGCTGGTGGGATCCATTTAATCTGCTGTGACTGCTACAGGGTCCGCCCCTGTACTCCTCCCCCTCACTCCGACCGCCCTGACAGCATCCATACACAACACTGTGCTGTCTCTGTTCCAGGGAGAATATCAGCTCTGCACAGGGAGGAGAGGATTAGCGCAGCCACACAGCTCATCTGCATACACGTTCCCAGAGAACCACATGAGCACCGAGGGGCTGCACCTCTTTTGTATAAAACCTGGCACTCCTATCACAGAGGCGCCACTTGATCTACTGTCACTGCTGTGAGAGGATTTAATAAGGACCACTGTATTTTTTTCTTTTAGACTCTTTTAAATGATTTCTAGATTTTAAATTTGTTGTCTGTGATGTCTCTGTTCAACTGGGACAATGCAAGTAATATTGTTTGATACAGACTTGCTCTGAGCATCAAGGAGTTTTACCCTAATTCTTTTTGTACTTTTCTACTGGGTTTGTTCCTTCACCTGGTTTGGGAAACAGCAGCACCAGAATGCCATCTAGAGAGTCCTATGAGGTTCACAAGGAAGAGAAGTCCCTGGTGCAAAAGGCCAAGCGAGAGGCCAATCAGGAGGATATTCTGGTGGCTGCTCTGGGGATGAGCATGGGGCCACAGAAACCTCCAGCCACTTTCTGGCAGCCACTTAAACTATTCGCCTATTCACAGCTCACCTCACTGGTACGCAGAGCCACGCTGAAGGAGAGCGACCGGACACCCAAATCTGAGAAAGTCCACAACTTCAAGGTGAGACTGAATCAACTTTAGGAAGTCTTGTCAGCTGTTGCATCTGTAAAATGTTTCTTTTAATTTCATCATGTGTGGCCAGAGGGCTGCTTCCTGTGCTTCCCTTGTGGAAGATGGAAGCCGGCGGGGGGGGGGGGGGGGGGGGGGGGGGGGGTTGTTACTGAGTGGGAGAGAGGATGAAAAACAGAGCTGTTTTGGACTGTCCAGTGAGCTTTTATCAAAAGAAAATCTGTTGGGTGGTCTGTGGACCACTGCTGTTGGTTTGAGCACCAGATGGACAGATTAGGCCAGTGGAGAGGGGAAACAGTGGAGGAGTGTATCCCTGTTTGGCTCAGGCTCTCTCTCCTAGTTTGGCTGGTTAATGGGATGGAGAGCAGGGGGTGAAATATTGCCTTCAAGGCTTTCAAACTGCTGATGCTCACTGGTCTATTTCTGCTGCTTTGTTCCCTTGAATTGCTGAATGTTGCATTTCAACATTTTAAGAGCCACTGTTTAAAGCCTCCACAACCAAGCAGGAGTGTAACATTTGTGTGACTTATTAAGAGAGTGTTTTAATGCATTAATGTACCAAACAGATAATACATTACAGTAACATCTTGGAGCTGAAATAGATCTGTTTTGCAAATTAAGCACTCAGTTTTATCTTTAAGTTTATCTTCTTCTCGTTTGAATTCTTTTACATGATTTGCTTGGGACTACAGGTTCTGTACACCAGTTAAACCAGCACTTCAGTTTGACATTTTCACATCCCGGCTTCTTAAAATAATTACTCTAAGTCAATGCATTAAGCAGTGAGTGAGCACAAACTAATGAGATGTGTGTTAAATTGTAATCCTTCGATTCTGTAAACATGAAAAGAAATGGCACCTGACATCACTCCAGGTGGTCAGGAGCAGGGGGAGTTGTGGCTTGCTCTTGCTCTGGTTCCCAGAGGCCTCCCTGATTGGCTGAGCTATTGTTGCCTGGTGAAAAGTTGGGGGTTCCCTTTCCCACACGAGCGTGGTGGCCCTCTACTGTTTCCATAGCGAATTTCCCTGACGACTTTCACCTTCACTCCGGTGAAGTGTCAAATCCTAACTGTGGCATGATGGCAAAGCCTCCCCTGGCTGCAGTCACCGCTGCACCCGCCTCAGTTTTGTCAGATTGAGGGTCTGTTTGAACAACAACCCTCCTCCACCCACAGACAATCCTCCTCCTCCGCTGCCTCATTTAAGATGGCAGCACCTATGGGTGTTCTGGCCTGCTGAGGAAGAGGATGGGCTATCTATGGAGTAAATGTCCGCTGCCACTCGCTGCTCTCCCTCTGTTTTGTCACTGCTCTTCATCACTAATATCTGTCACTGTCCTCCTCTCTGTTGCAGGTCCATACCTTTCGAGGGCCTCACTGGTGTGAACACTGTGCCAGCTTCATGTGGGGACTGATGGCCCAGGGGGTCAAATGTGCAGGTACATCTTGTTCTCATGCTACATTAACACAGTGTTATATAAACTGCTTGATCCCATCACAGCACTCTCTGATTACATTCAAGGCGTACATAGTGACCGTTACTGTATATGGGTTACTTGGTTTTTAGTGCATCTGGAGCTGGATTATTCAGTTTTAATCTAAAGTCCCAACAGTAGTTTGTGGATTATGGGTTGTATAACAGAGTGACATTATGGCTCTATAGCTATGATGTAACAGGTACGTATGTTACACGATGTTGAGGTCTTATTTTTGACCTACATTTTTCTTCAGGGGGTTTTTGAATGCGGTTCTATCTGTGCTGACAGATTATTTCAACAATCTAAAAGATCATTCTTTACGCAAAGTATTTAGATTTGATTTTGATTTTTTTCAGCACATGGTTGGGCAGTTCCTCACATCATCATGTCATTATTACATTAACAAGGGCTATACAGTATACATCCACGATTTTAATGGTTAAACATCAGCTGCATTAAAAACCAGAAAACACACAAACAACAGACGGCTATTACATTCTCATGCACATGAAAATATGTGTCTTTTTAATCTCAGTTCTCTGTACTCTGATGAATGCATTATGTCAATATGAGCTACACATTTAAAAAAAAAAAAAAAAGAAGAAGAATAATTCACAGCAACTCTGTGAGGATGTTCAGTCTTTTCTAAATATGTCTTTACTGTGTGTGATAGATTTAACATACAGGCATTCAGTCCTGTCACTGTTGGGGAAATGGTTGTTATATTCACCCGTTTGCTTGTCAGATACTCTGATGAGATTTCTAGTTCACTGTGGCTGTTTCTAGAACTCCTTTCCCATCCCAGAATAGTGCTATAATACAGTTTGATGTGTGTCTTTGATGTTTTATTGATAAAACAAAGTGTGTCAAAGAAATCTGTGGGAGCTCTGATATTAATTATTTATGTTTTGATTTTGAAAGCTCGTAGCAATTGAAATAAAGGCACATATGATCGGAGCCAGTCTTTATCGACTCATATGTATCACCATTCCTTCAGACTCGAACACTAGCTAGCAGAATCTAGGGCAGCGAAGTCTCACATGATGCTCAAATTTGCATACCAAAAAATGTTCTTCCACCCCCTTTTTCTTTTTGTATGTGTGAACTGTTTTTGGCCGAGTGCCAGAAAGCCAGCCTCTGCTTGTGCTTGTTGTGCCACATTTCCTCATCAGAGTACGCCCCCCAGCCTCATCCCATCATGCCCATGAAGGAAAACAAAGCTGGCATGTCTCTTTAATGAGGAGCAGAGCTCGGAGCGTGGGGAAGGAGCTCTGTTTCCACACACATTAAAATTCAGCAGCTTCAACTAAAGAGCTAGGTCACGCAGCTCAACCCCTATTTAACTTAAACACTTGGTAGAAAAACCAAAACATCTAACAAGTACGAGTGGTGCTTTTTGTTTTCCGATCCGGTCAGAGAGAGACTGGTTTCAACTGGTAACTCGGTGGGTTAGACACGGTGATAATGTGCTGATTAGAAATTAGCAGCCAGCCACCAGTAAACCTCTTCTCAGAGCCCTTTAGCCAAAACCGAGCTGTAGCCTCTTCTCCATAGCAACACAGACAGAGCTGACGGTGCAGTAAAGCAGCATCCCCTGTCTCCTGGTGTCCCTTGGGCCTATGCCTCACCCTCACCCACCCCACCTGGGACCCAGGGCCATCAGTGTGTTCACGTGGACACCAGGAGCTCAGCAGACCTGTGTCTGATGACAGGGCCTCCTCGATTATACTGCCTGTCTCATATCCTTAAGAGAATCATCTCTTAAGGTAATTACATTTCTGCATCAATGCATATAAATGCAGACCGAGTGAATTTCTCAAGGGACCCATATTAATCAAAATATTGTCTGAGGTCCTGCAGAGGCTTAGATTCTTGGCTTTAAGAAAGAGATTTTTTTTTTTTTATTAAAAACTAGTAAATCTTCTGAGGAATCAAAACAGTACTTTTTATGTTGTAGGAATCAAAAAGCACATGGCATTTGTCAAAAAAAAAACCCTTTCAGAACTTGGAGACAGCTCAAAAGAACTAAAGGGCTTGAAGAGCTGCCCCATTTTAGTCTGGGAAACTAGGTCTAGTGTAGCCCGCAGCGCCTCAATTGCTGCTTCCACAGCCATTGTGTGTGAGCTTGGATATGGAAAAGAATAGAGTGCAGCAGCGGCGCTGATCGTCCCTCCTCCAGGCCACAGCGTTTTCAGTGTTCCTCTAATTCCCTCCATGCATCTCTCTTACATCAGAGCTGCAGTCTCTCTCTCTCTCTCTCTCTCTGTGTGATTCTGCTCTCCACGGGCTCCTCTTTTCCCGACAAGGTGAATCCTGCCCTGAAACAGCTGTGCCTCAGGCCCCGTCCACTGTGTCTGAAGACAAAACACGATGTGGGATACTTTCACTGACACCATGACTAATGTGCTATTTAAACACCGAAAGACATGAATTTAATCTCTGAAAATATGTTGTAGTGAAGAAAAAATGTCAAAAATGGGATTTCTTCACATTTATCTAATAATATTTAAAGTATATTTAAATAAGAAATGATTTAACAAAAAAAATAAATAAATAAGATTAACGTCCTGTCTTCTGGTTCATTATTGTTTTAATTTAATATTTTTCATGTTTGTGATAAACAAATAGCGCTCTGGAGGTGACTTTGGTGCTCAAGGTGACTCCAATGCCATGTGTGGTAGAGAGAAAGGAGCTCTCCAGTGGCCTCATGACATTTAGGTGACAAATATTGATCAAGGGAATTAACACTCCAGTGCAAGCCAAAACACACACAAAACCATCCAACCAGCCTGAAATTAACCTGATGTTGAATGTGAATTTACATAATAGTCATCACTTCAGAGATAAAACGACTGAACCATGAGAAATCATTTAGTTGACTTTGTTTGCTGTTTGACAAATTTTATAGTAAAATTAACTCTACAGTGTACCGTTTTTTTTTTGTTTTGTTTTTTTTTTATATGCTGCAGAAACTCATGAACTAAACCTGCTGCATCTCTCTTTGTAGACTGCGGTCTGAACGTCCACAAACAGTGCCAATCTCTGGTACCCAACGACTGCAAACCAGACCTGAGACACATCCGTAAAGTCTACAGCTGTGACCTCACGACCCTGGTGAAAGCTTATAATACAGCGCGACCCATGGTGGTGGACATGTGCATACGAGAGATCGAGTCCAGAGGTGAGTTCAGGACATGCGCGTTCGTCCACATGTGTATGTTTGTTTCAAATATACAGCTCCCCAAGATGTAAATGTGATACATGCAGTTTAGTTTAAATGCCAACTGAATCACTTTTAAGCCCTAACAGCTTTAAAGTTAGACAGTAATTGGCTGAGTGGAGGCTTTGCACTGAAGGATGAAATGCTGCAAACTAAAGAGGAAGAATTATGGAAGCAAGGAACAGCCATAATAATTCAAGTAACTGAATAACTAATTGTGAAACTCAGTCACTACTGAATACTTTTCAGTTGAAATTTAAATGACATTGAATTTATAGCATTCTTCCTTTTTTTAAAAAATGTTTTTATATTTTACTATTTTTTCATTTCCTCTTGCAGTCTTGTAATTTCCAAGAAATTTTGCTCTTTTTTTCCAAGTTGACAAATTCACACATTGGGCATATTGAACATTCAGGTATTAAAGTGTCAAGTCTCCTTTCTAAACATCTTCAGGGATCATGTGACTGTCATAATGCAACCTGATGACCTGAAAAAGGTCTGATTGATTAGTTCAAGCTTGATTGATTATCCATTATAGTCTGAATGTTCTGAAGTTTAAAATGTTTATCTTGAGCATGGTGTCTGAATTCACCCAATCCAATTTGAGCACCCTAATTTTTTTTT
Source organism: Seriola lalandi dorsalis (assembly GCF_002814215.2). Lineage (NCBI taxonomy): Eukaryota > Metazoa > Chordata > Actinopteri > Carangiformes > Carangidae > Seriola > Seriola lalandi. Next base: position 143,624 of record NW_019524837.1, on the reverse strand, counting down.
CCTTAAATTTTAGATCTGAAAATTACAAATTGAATATGAGCAACTTGAATATCAAACAACTGAATCAAAACCTACAATAATACTGCATATCAAGTTTTTTTTTAATTGTACAACTTGAAATGAGCCTCTGGAAATTTTTAAGAAAATAAAACCATATAAATTATGATATAACATTGTTAAAGTCTTTCAAACTATGAATTAAATACTACTTAATTAATTCAATTTAATTTCTTACAAGATCCTTACTGCTTTCTTTGCTTCAATAAGACATTTAGAAGATTATTCTGGGACAACCTATTGAGCTCATGTCCGTTATTCTGAAATGGTGTATTTTCAGAACTTTAAATTTAATTCCTTTAAGAACATTCATTTTTAACATTTTTAGCTGATATTACACAGAAGAAAAACAAGTCTCTCAAAACAAACCCTTTAAAATGCTATTTGTATTAGTTTATATTAGTTTTTGGATCCTGTTTATTGTGTATATGATCTTTGTTGTAAAACAGCTTTCCTTTGATTTTACAGTAAGTGATCTATAATATATACTACTGAGGTTGAGATTGAGGTTTAAAAAGTCGGATATCATTACTAACTGAATTAACGTTTTTTTTTGGATGGGGTGGGGGTGGGGGGGTTGACTGGGAGGACTGATGAGTGTGCTGCTGGTAATTGTAAACCTGTAATGAGGAATACATTACTCTGTTTCCTGCTGCCTTTGTTGATTGCGTTTCAGTTAAATCATTCAACTATGTAGGAAACTCATTGCTCCCTTATTGTCTCCCCTCTAATATACATCTGTAGCTAAGTTTGATTTATGTCTTTATTATTTTACCCAGTGATGCAGAAAACTATTTGCATCTGCCCATGTTGCTCCATTGTGAGACATTGTGGACATTTTACCCTTAATTTCTTATGCATACTTAAAAGTGTTTAATGGCATTTCCTAAATTACCCACGCGATTTTGTGCAGGTGAATTTCTCCACATTACTTCTGACAGCGCTGCCGATGTCTGAAAGGTTGTTTATGTTTGTTCCTTAAGGACTGAAGTCTGAAGGCCTCTACAGAATATCTGGGTTTAGTGATTCAGTGGAAGAAGTCAAGATGGCATTTGACAAAGGTATGTCCTCCTTGTTTTATGGATTTCTGTCAGCTCACGACATGACATTTGACATTACATGCTTACATATGTTTGCATAAGACACACAAAACATTTCAGATTATGAGAAAGTGACACATTAGTGAGGGATTAGTGTCCATCTGGGAGAGCAGATCCTGTCCTGACACGTCCCTCTCACGCAGGGTTTCACAGTGTGGGCAGACAGGGAGGACCTGAGGGGATACAAACCATGGATTGTACTCTCACTGCCTTAAACATAGCTGTAAAAAAAAACCTCTTCTGCTGTGTTGGGATTCAGTAGTGGACTTAGTGAGAATGAGCCTGTCTTGGCCCAACGCTGTGTGAATTTTAACTGTAAGAAAAACCCTGCAGCAGTGGGCTAAACTCTTAGCCAGATCCGCATGTGGGAGATCATCCATGACAGAGTGTCATTCCATCTCACAGCACTGTGATGTTCAGTCTGCCAGCACAAGTAGGCCATGGCCTGCTCTGGAACGCATGCATAACCCAGGGAAAGTCGGAATAAAACAGGCCAGGCGGATGATAGCAGCTACTTTGCAAAAAGACAGAGCGAGAGTAGTATTTCTTTTTTTCCACCAGCTGTAACACAATCTCTTTATTCTCCAATTCACACTGTGATGTGAAAGTGCTTATGTCAGACATTTTTTATAGTTTGACTATTTTCTTCTTCTTATCTCCCTGTTTCCATCACACATCCTCACAGATGGCGAGAAGGCAGACATCTCAGTGAACGCCTATGAAGACATCAATATCATCACGGGTGCACTGAAACTGTACCTCAGGGATTTGCCTGTTCCCATCATCTCATATGATGCTTACCCCGGGTTCATCGAGGCTGCAAGTAAGTCAACAACTAGTCAAATTAGTTGGCAACACACCTCAATATGTTTGACTTTGCCCGATTGAGGATGGCAAAAGGTCACTATTAAACTTTATGTTAAACTTTAAAGTGCTGTTGTATTAGATTACATTATATTGCTGGTTGTTGTTATTGTATCTACCCTCTTGGAGCTACCCATCACAACTGCAATAATCTGCTGTTATTAAAAGCTTCAGTCATGCAGATTTTATGGTTATCGAGTGAAAAGAAAGTGTTCATTATTAATTATGCAGAACTATGAAACTGCAGCCTTGTACAGCCGACCTCTCAGAATCAGTCAGTGACTTTCAGAGCTCAGCTCTGACCTGAAGTAAAATGTTCCACTCTGATTGTGCATCTAATTTGTGTCCCTAACTTGCAAAAAAAACAACTCTACATTTAAAAGCACAGGGTTAATTTGCTTTAACTATATCAAGCCGCATGCCCTCCTCAGACTTCCTCTCAGAGACTAATGGGTTTTATTACCCCACAGGAAATAACTACATTGATTCCTGATTGCGTCCTTGTGTTTTCTGGCCACTCTAACAGCACGATCCTTTATGTTTCCCAGTGCTCACAGACCCAGAAAAGAAGCTGGAAGCTTTCCGCGAGGCTCTCGCTCTGCTGCCGCCATCACACAGGGAAACTCTCAAGTACCTCATGGCACATTTAAAAAGGTGAGCAACCCAGTCGCAAAAGTGAAGGGAGTGTGTGAAAATTATTCGAGTGAGGGGTTTCAGAAAAGGTGGCTGGTTGTGTATTTTTTCTTTTTGCTGAAGGGGGTTGGGTAGTCAGGAGTTTGTTATTTGTCTTTTTTTTTTACTATCCTACAGCAGCTCTCACACTCATCTGCATCTTAACGGAAAGTTACTACAGTAAATTTTCAAAAATTAGAAATGTGTTACAGTCATGGATAAACGAAAACAACAATGGCTATTGGTATTACCCACCGATGCACCCCAACCACCTGAGACTTTGCCGCTCTATGTGCTATCTACCCAACTTCCTCCCGTTATATTTACTACGACTGCTAGAGGTCTCCAAACAATAAAACATAACTATGGGTTATAAAAAGATGCTTCCACAGATGACCCAAGGGCTCAGTTTTTACAGGACAGTCTCAATTATTCAGTAAACAGGACACATCACTTTTTTATTTTAACAACTGCTGATCCTGCTTCTCTTGTGCGATTTGGTGGTAAAAATGATTACTCAGTCAATAGTGTTGGATTACTTTGAGATATTGTGGGGAGTGTGTTGCAACTTTTCTCTTAGTCAAGGGGAAGGTCCAAATAAAATGCACAACGCTGGGGAGGGCCATGCTTTGAAAAAAAACATAATGTTCAGCCCCCCTCCCGACCACAGTCATTTTCGTACTGTTCCTGAAACTCTTTCACTCCCAAAATCTAACTCTAATATAACTAATATATATTTGCAGGGTAACACAGAATGAAAAATTCAACCTGATGAACGCAGAGAACCTGGCCATCATTTTCGGGCCCACCCTCATGCGCGCACCAAACCTGGACGCCATAACAGCCCTCAATGACATCCGCTACCAGAGACAGGTGGTGGAGTTGCTCATTAAAAAGGAAGATGTGCTCTTCTGAACACAGATCGGGACTTTTTTTTTTTTAGAACGGTTCTCTAATGATTCTTTTGTGTAAAGACTTGATTGACTGTTTGTATTACATTTATTGATAAATTTTTTTTAAATGCCCTGTGTATGGACTAGTGCTGACCTAACATCTGTCCTCCCCTGTACTGGGTGTGGATGATGAACCTTACACTTGTACGTACTCTATGTCTCCCCATTTTTGTCGGGGGATTTTCAGAAGCTGACAGGCCAGCATGCATGGTGCGAGGTCTTTGTTGCTTTGTAGTCGTAACCTAGCATGTGTTAAAGATTGTGTAACGCTGTGATTTTGCTTTTGTCTGTTCTCTAGAGGTTATAGTCCACATTCCCAGCTGCCTGCTGCGCAGTTATTTCTGTGAAACATTGTATAGCTGGATGTAAAAATAAGCTACTGATTTTTCTGGGGTAATTTTTATGATGCTGTATTTTTTTATCTCTTTGACAGTTTTTATGTAACCTGCAGTTCTTAGTTGAATGAGCCTCTCCTGTTAAAGTGTACACACTGGTGCATTTGCCTGACCGTAACATTTTTATTGTGTTATAAACAGCATTATTTGTGAATTTAATTTTTTACTGTAATGTTTTTGTACACAACTTGTGCATGGTCACTTTAATTTATTAAACCTTACTCTGAGAAATGAAATGCTTTATGAGTCAGCTGAATTACCATAATAAAAAAATCTAATTGTTAAACCTGCATTAACTATTTTATATCCACTCGGGGGCAGCAGAAACAAGCTGTATGTTTAGGTCATGTTTCTGGCCACCTGGCAATTGCAAGTCCAAAAATTCATGTTCATTTACTCCTGTTTTTGGTCTCCTCCATCTCCTGAGGGATATTCCTGGATCTTTAGCACCACCATGATGACCAGGTAGTCATTGTCAGTGTGCTAGGGAAGTTATTAGTGATGAGCAAAGCAGTTCAGTGTCCGAACTCACTCGCATCAATTTATTTGAAAGACTCACTCACAGGATTGTTAAGTTCTTGACTGGACCTCCAGATGCGTCCCACTCACTGAACTGAAGACCTATAGCTGGTTTCACATGACCGCTGGATTCCTGAACCGGAAGTGCTCTTGCTTTGACAAACACGCCAAACTCCATTTATAAATGTTGATATTTGAAATGTTTCCTTGTTGAATATCGGAGATGAACGCTGGTTTCCATTCATTTTTAAGCCTTTTTAAGTGAGCTACTGTTCGGCATAACGCTCGAAGTGTCTGAGCCTGACTCTGGTCGCAGCCGCAGCAGCACCGGTGAGTCTGTTCATTTCACTCTCACACAGTCAAGCCAACCATTTTAAGTTTGTGTTTATCGGGGAACTTGAAGTTGTGCGTTGATTGATAAGGCCATTAATGATCTCGTGGTAACTCCCGGCTACATTAGCCGCTAGCCGGAGAAAAGCATGGGCTCCATGTGAGTGTTTCCCTGTGAACAAATGACTCCTGCGAACGAATCATTAAGTTCAGTCGCAACTGACCGAGAGCTCAACTGAACTGAGAAATGAATGTATCGTTACAGGAAGTGATTTAGTTCAGTTCGTACACCCAAAAGATTCGTTCCTTTGGACGAGACAAGACAAGATGTTATGTATTATTTTCCTGTGACAGTCTGCTGGCTGCATCTGAGCCATTAACAGTAAAGCGGCGAGCCAAACATCCAAAACAAAGAGCTAAAAGACACTATAAAAAGTAAATAATGTCATAGTTTTGTTCAGCAAATGGTTCATAGTGGTAAACAAAAATCATATACACCTATAGGAGCAGAGATGGTGATGTCAAGAGTGAAACAGATTTAGCCTGATGCTGCCTCTAAAATCAGTTGATTTCACTAAGGCCTGTGTCTAACTCTAACCTCCTCAAAATCTATTTTATTTTTCTCTGCTTAAAAAGATTAGTCTGGCAATATTTGATGTTTGTCATATTGTGAAACAAATTACAAGAAAAGACCTAAAAAACAATGATGAATTTATCTCACTAACAAATATTGACTGTAGCCAGAGCTATTGTTTATTACTCTGTGCCCTCAAGAGGTGACATGTTCCATAATTACCATGAACTTCACTGTAGTTTATTTTGAGTCAGTCCCACATACACTGTCCTGCTGCCATAAATACTCTATAGGGCACCAAATATGTGTTAATCCCCCACTAAAAATAGTCCCCAACAAATGCGCTCTCTGTTCCTGTTTGAGTAATGTTTGCTACAAGCTGTACCCAGGTGAAATTACTGTCTTTTTAGAAAAAATGAAATTACATTCGCGACCCACTTTTAAAGCTTTTTGTCTTCAGTGTAGGAGCTATGGGCTTGGGGTTTAGTAATACAGAGAGGGAATGTAAGCTGTAAAGCATAGATATATAGGCTATTGTTTGTTTTGGTCTTTTTATGGGATTTGTTGACAATAGGACAAGAACACCAGCCTGATCCTTAAAATAAAAATGAAAAAATTAGGATCGTTAATGCTGCTTTAGAAAACTGACATGAGCAACATATTTGTTAGAGGCTACAAAATGACCCTGGCAGATAAGAATGATAGTCCTTCATTGTGCATATTCAGAATGACAGGTTGTGCCTAAAAGCCACACGTCATGTGACTGTACATAAACCCCTCTAACAACACATCAGTCACACTGATTCTCTGTGAGATTAAAACTGATCACACAATACCTAAGGCAACAGCACTCTTGCACAGGGGAGACTGTTAATTACTGGATATATGTGCAAACATTGTCACATGAAATTTATGCATTTTAGGTTTAATTACCCAAAGCTTATGTCTTTCCAAGCAATTTCCAAGAACCAGCCATGCACAGCCATCGGTGGCTTATTACATGATCGCTGTTGCACATTGTTTAAGCTCAATTTAAGTTGTTTGGGTACTATGTTTATCATATACCACATTTTATGTTAAATTCCAGTTTTTGTCAGCAGTGAATGTGGACATATGAGCATTTAAACTGTATTATTGTGGCAGGTTCACGTTCAGCCACTCCCTGTGTTTAGATTTTTTTTGTGCCTCAATTTTCCCAACAAAGCATCTGAGAAGCAATCACTGCTTGACACTTAATCACTCAGGTTTTGTGACCACATCACACTGAGTTAATGTAAGCCGAATTCAGTCTTGTCTGCGGTGATTGTGTGGCAAAATTGGATTTTCATCCAACCGTTTAGCCTCCCCTGCCATTATCAGCAATTTTAAATATATCATACCTTCATCTACATTATGTATTGACTGTGAAAGGAGGTAAACCACACCAATAAAGCTATCGAGCTTTATATCTCTCCGTCAGACGCCGTGATAACACCATGCTGGAGTAATGTCCACAAAATGTATTGTGTGGTGAATGTGCCTTATTCACAGTAATGAGACTAAATTTGAAAGGCTGTGATCCGTGAGATAACTGACCTTTCTCTGCTGACTGGATGTTAATGCTTTCCTCGCTGCGAACAGCTGACCTGAATACATTTTCAAATGTTGAAATATAAAGAAAAAATATTAAATTCAGCCATGTGAAGTATTAGAAATGGAAATATTTATTTATTCTGTTTAAGGCTTTATATAAAAATAATATTTGTGTTTCATATTAAACAGCTCCAGTGTAATTGTATTTAAAGGTAAATCGTGAATGTTTCTCTTCTTGAGTAAACAGTGCATTTTAACAAACCAGCCGAATTATTTTCCTAAAAAATAATGAATATATAAGATTTTCTCATCTAAGGAATAATGCCCATTGTTCAGTGTGTCTATATTTATGTTTGGAACATCAAGTAAAAATATATAATTCAACACGCATCATAATCTCTTATATGAAAACTCTAATCCTCTTAATCTTCATCGATGCATAAACATCCAGTATGTTGTCCAGTTTTCATCCAACCCCTGCAGATATTACACAGAGACGCTTTCATTCAGATTCAATGAACATTTAATCACTTACAGAGCAAATATAAACACACAGCTTAACACCCTCCAGAGGCTGGAATCCCAGTGTGAGACTTCAGAGTGTTGTAATGAACACTGGACGGAGTACAAAATGTGTCCGCTTGAGATGAGGTCGACTGAGCAGACACAATGATGGCTTGTCACGTGTTACAAGACGGACTTGGAGGAAGGCAAAGCGGTGCTTGCATGGTGTAAATTCAGGTGGCCTGAGTGACTGGGAACTTGGGGGGTGGTGGTGGTGGTGGTTGAGACAAATCTCTCTTAATTCAGACATTGCCAAAATGGTCATTTGTCCCTAAGTGAGATGAATGAGGCTTGTGGTTGAGTGACTGGCTGATTGAACAGATTGGGGATGTGGGGAAATTGAGTTGCCTGACCCATCACAGGCCTGACAGGGTGGGGTAGAGCAGAGCAAAGAAAGGAGACATGGCTGAAACACCTGGCCCCCAGGAAACACAAAGCTGTTTGACAATCTGAGTTATCTAACATCATATTGTTGTTTATTTTTCGGGGGGCAACTGGATTTGAGGCGCACTGTGAGAATAATCTCAAAATAAAAGTATTCATCATTCACACAGAAAAGCTGCTAAGATATGACTGTATTAGATTTTCCAATAACAGTTTCCTTTGTCCCTTCATAAACATTCAATAAGCCACTATTATTAAACTGTAAGCAGATATAAGTGTTACTATAACTCCTGATCATAACTACTGTGATCACCCATAAGTGGAGGTTGCTGTATAAACAGATACTGAATGACAGTATAGTAAAACATATATATATATATATATATATATATATATATATTATAAAGTGTTTAGAGATTCATGTTCCAGGGAAACTTTATAAATACACAATAATTTGTAATAAATATGCAGAGGCATACATGAATACATATATACATGCATCTCATATACAGTGTATTCACTGAAAATTCATACAGCTTCAAGAAATTGATATTTATTCCCCAGTAACTCTTTTAATCTTGCACTGGCGTGCTAGCTGAGCAATATCTCAATGTGCCAAGAGCCTTTGGCGTAGCAAATAGTTAAGATTTTCCTTATCAGACAAAATCTTAAGTGCTAAAGGCAATTCTCATTTATATACCCAATATAAATGCATGCGCTGTCTCAGGATGAGGTCCAGCAGCTGTTTCTGGAACTGTGGATCAGATTTTCCTCAGCAAATGCCTTGCGTACACACAAAGAGCTTAAGAAATGGGAGTTTGAACATGATGGAGATCAGGTGATACGATCAAAAGCTCTAGAACAGCTTTTAAATGGACATTGTTATGAAATTGTTTTGTCAACTACAGTTTCCAAGGTCAAAAATGAGCTTGACCATAACCCCATTTTTAAATTTAATATGTCATACATCACCCAAATGAGCCATAACACATGCTTGGTTTTTCCGCGGAACATAAGGAAAGTAAATCATTATTCAGTGTGGAGACATCTTATTGAAGGAGCTAAACATTATTAAATGGACTGACAGCATTAATAGTGTATCAGTGATACACTATTAATGCTGAGGGTAGAGAACATGTGTTTGTGTGTGGCCAAATTCAAGATGAGATATTTCAGTGGTGGATTACTCTGGCATGTTGATCTTATAACACATGACGAGGAATGCGGCCGTCTCAAATGACAAGCATTGGCAGCCAGTCACTCACATCCGCTGTCAGACAATAACAGAAAGGGTGCCAGTGGAGAGTCTGGGGGTTGTACATTAAGTCAATTGCCAGCGCTGAAAGAATGTTTTAGGTGGGTCAAACCTTTTTAATTCTCAAGTGGTCAACAGGCAGCGTGTTGAAGTTGGATCTTGGTTTTGAATGCCTGGGTTTGTTGACAAGAATGAATACTGTGTTTTTCATTTTTCATCTAGTCATCCTAGGAGGTAAGAACTTACATTATAGAAGAACTCACTTCAAAACTTCAGGAAATGTGTGCTTGTTATCTGTGGAAATATGTGTGTTTTTACTTGAATTAGCTTTAGCTTTAATTTCAAGCAAATTGAAGTTAGAAAAGTTAGAAAAGAAAGTATGAAACCCTCTGTTCATTAATTATGTTTAATGAAACTGCTCCCAGGTCAGTGTAAGCTGGTGCAATTCAAACAACAAAACTAATGAGCAAATTTAAATTTGTGCAACCGAGCTCTTTGATTGACAAGGGCATGTGTACTGTTCATTCTGCTTTTCAACCTGTTGTGTGTTTGTCACCACATGAACTCACCTGCATAATTAATTGTGTTTAGTTGACTTCTTAGTCTACTGAGTTGAATGTCTTGAGAAACCATACAACCATACGGATAACGTGTTGCTGTAAAATGACCTCCATTTCAAGGTCAGCTGAAAAATGAAAGGGGATCCGGCTGTGGCTTGTGACAGATATGCTGCGGAAATAGCGGAAGAATATCTCTATTAACGCCCCCTTACATGGGCTGCCATCACATGTTTAAATGCTGTATTGCCAAATTTAAACCCCAAATCCAACACAGTGAATATACACACTAACATATAAATGGTATTTTCATCACAGGCCCACAGCTTTGTGAACATGTATTTGACTTCAGTTTGTTTGTAATTATCTCTGTTATATAGCCTAGAAATTTCAAATATATTCATATATTTTAAACATTTCCTTTTTAAATTAAAATTGATTAATGAGAAGTGCATTAAATCATCAAAGCTTAAGCACACACACACACACACACACACACACACACACACACACACGCACGCACTAAACACACCATGTAAAAGTGGGTCAATTTCATTCTACTTAAAAAAAAAAAAAAATTACAGGCCTATGTACATACACGTATATTCACAAACATATTACACCTATAGTATGGCACTTGTCTCGTCTATTTTCAGCTCATATTAAAATCACTTACCTCAAGTATCATATGGCATTAAAGGAATATTCTACTTTGGCACAGCATTTGGCAAACAACATTTTCCAACACACTGAAGTGGCACCTTGTGGAGCCAAGAGTCACACGTACCATCCCCCCTCAAGAAAGAGAATCATTTCAAGTAAACAACTATAAGCCTGTATCCATACTGTCTTGTTTATTGTAGGCGCTGCCTGGGCCTCCTCTGATGAAACACATCTAGTTAAAACTCTCTTCACCGGTTACAATAAGGTCGTGCGTCCTGTCAATCACTTCAAGGACCCCGTGGTTGTCACCGTGGGCCTTCAGCTCATCCAGCTGATCAGTGTGGTGAGATCTCACGTCACACGCTATGATCCAAGTTGCATTAGACCTCACTGTCATCAACTGTCTAAACACATTTATCTGTGTCTCCACAGGACGAGGTCAACCAGATCGTCAGCAGCAACGTGAGACTGAAACAGGTTTGAATACATTGATATGTTCTTTTTTTTTTGTTGTTGCAATGTCATAGAAAAAAGACAGTGGACACATCAACGTATTTCAGAGCTCCTCAATAATCTACTAATTGAGTAAGAAAGCGATGGGCAAAATACATAATTATGCTTCAAGCAATAAATTATATGTGGAAAAACACATCCATGGCAAGAAACTGAATTAAAACGCACAATTATTTTATTTAAGGCAGGCTGAAAACACACAGATTCATCATGTCAAGTAAAGACAAACCTCAGGACTGACTACAATAATGAGCTTTTACACCACATGTACTGTAAATTACAGAGAGTAAAGTTTAGTATGGTTAAAAGATCAAGATAACCCATAAAGTGAAATATTGTTCTTTGAGTTTGAAAAATTCACAGATGAAATTTAAGAAAGAAAATTTTAAGCAATTGTGAAACTCTAAATTTATTATTAAATGCTCATCTCTACAAATGTGTCCCCACTTTGACAATGATGTATCACAGTCTGCACAATGTTTTCTGGTTTGCTTTTCTTTGCCCACAACAAAACATTAATAATGGTTGTCATCTGTTTTTTCAGCAATGGAAAGATGTGAACTTGCACTGGAACCCAGAGGATTACGGTGGCATCACAAAGATCAGAGTTCCCTCCACTGACATTTGGCGGCCTGATCTGGTTCTCTACAACAAGTATGTCATCAGGCTATATTTGTTCTATGTCATGTCCTTCTTTTCTTTCTAAAATCCTTTTATTTTTCATTACAATAAGCTTTATGTGACCTGAAGCATCCAGACCTCTAGAAACAATCAGCACACCTGTCAGTGGTGTTTTGACTTACATTTTCCTATGCCTCAGTATTGGGCGTGTGAAAGCTCAGATTTCATCAGGCTAAATCTGGCCTCTGTAGCCCCCCTCCCTCCACCCTCCCCACACCATATGCTGTATCTTACACACTGCTGTTTTTCCCTGACAACCACACACCAACCACAACATGTTGTGCCAACCAGAGTGCTGGTTGGCTGGGCTGTGCAACAGCAGCAGCAGCCCATCCTCAGGCACTGATGTCCCCCTACGTTAACATTTAACTTATTATCTCCCATGTTGATGTTGCCTGTGCTTGTCTTTGCCCGCAGTGCTGACGGTGACTTTGCCATCGTTCATGAGACCAAAGTGCTGCTAGAGTACACAGGAATGATCACGTGGAACCCACCTGCCATCTTCAAGAGCTACTGTGAAATTATTGTGCTGCATTTCCCCTTTGACCTTCAGAACTGCAGTATGAAGCTGGGCACCTGGACCTATGACGGAAACTTGGTCGTTGTCAATCCTGTAATTCCATTCAGACCAATTCTTGAAATGGATAGTTCTACATTTTGGGGAACACGCATACCTTCATTCTTGCTGAGAGTTAAAAGTTAGATGAGAAAATTGATACGACACTCGTGTCTGTTAGTTAAACATGAAGTGAAAGAGAGCAGCCCCACCACCACTTCAAAAACTCACTAATTAACAAGTTACTGTGCATATTCTTGCATTAATCTGTAAAACCAACATGTAAAACCAACAAATTCCGTTTTTTTTGGGGGGGGGGGTTATGTGCCAGACTCTGCAGTAGCTTGGCCAGGTGTAGTTCCTTCCTGGAGTCCCAAAAAACTGCAACTTATTACTTTTACCCTTTTTATTGTATGTATTTGTACTGATTAAACAAATGAGATGTAACCTGTAATTTTGTATTTCTCAGTCGCCTCTGATTTCAGATTTTACGCTAAGATAGGCTAACCACCCAGTGGCTGTAGCTTCATGTTTACCCTACAGATATGAGAATCAGGAAAAAGGAAAAGATTAGATAAGTGTAATTCCCAACATGTCAAACTATTCCTTTAAGCATATAAATGGTGTAAATCCTCACTTGTGAACAACAAATGGTTGAATGATGCCTGGTGGTTGGTGGCTGTTTAGCACTTTACACACCTATTAGTGCGAAAGTGCTTTACAGATGTGGAAAATAGAAATGATAAAAGTGAAAGACTTAATGAAAATTTCAAAGACTTTGAATTTAAAATCATCCTTTCATCACCCTGTTTACTTCTTCTCTTCACCAGGACAATGACCGCCCTGATCTGAGTCACTTTATGGAAAGTGGAGAGTGGGTGATGAAGGATTTCCGCAGTTGGAAGCATTGGGTGTACTATGCCTGCTGCCCAGAAACCCCTTACCTGGACATCACCTACCACTTCCTCATGCTGCGGCTCCCGCTGTACTTCATCGTCAACGTCATCATCCCCTGCATGCTCTTCTCCTTCCTGACTGGCCTTGTCTTCTATCTTCCTACAGACTCTGGTATGTTGATAAGTTCTACTGATTCAACATTGCGTCCTTTCACAGTGATTTAAGACTCAGTTATCAGTCAATAGGGAAATTACGACATAAAAGATGCAGTTCACAATCACTGCTTTTTTTAAATAGTTGTCTGATTTTTGCCGACCAAAAGCAATAAAACATGACATGTACAGGGAACACAGACAGATATTTAAACATTCATTCATTACGGACCTAAAAATATACCAAAAACAACATACAGGGGGAGGTGTGGGGTTACAATGTCCAAAATCCTCTTTCCCAAATCAAATCATATGTTTTATATGTCTGTTGTTAGCACAGCAATTCTCTTTGTTGAGATATATATATATATATATATATATATATATATAACACAAAAGTCACTGGACTGAAGAGAATCCGCACATCTGAAGCAAGAGTTACACGAGTAGATTGAGACCACTCTCAAGCCTTTATGGTAGATACAAAGCTGCAGCGAACAGGCAGTTAGCTTAGCTTAGCTCGAAGACTAAAATCAGGGGAACTGCTAGCCTGGTCAACGTAGCAAAATCCACCTTTACAGTGATGACAAGACTCCAGGAGAACCCTGCGTACCCAGGCAAAATTTAGCCCAGCACATAATCTCCTGTAAATCTGCAAACTGTTGTTTTTAGACTGGATTTTGAACAAACAAATAAGACATAACATGTTAATAAGTGAGTTTCAGAGGTGCTGGCAGTTGTTACCTTTGGACAGAGCCAGGCTAGTAGTTATTTTCTTTCCATTTTTTCTGCTAAGCTAAGCTAACCAGCTGCTGACTAGTATGTTTGTATTTGATAGACAGACATTTCTCATATGACTGTCTGCAAGAAAGCAAATAACTGTTTTTTCCCAAAATATCTGACTATAACATTAACATGGATTACACTAAAGATCATCCATGTTGAAGCCACAATCACTGCTTAAGTGTGCATCCAAGTATCAAGGTGTGATGTGCTATTTATTTCTTTATTTGTTTATTTAACAGGTACCAGACAGATAAGCAATATATCAGATGTAATGTGTATAGGGTGTCTAGCTGAGGCAGCCCTGTCTCTGGTTACACTTTTAAATCAAGGTAAAAATAGCTAAGAACTGATGCAAGTACACAGATGCACACTGCGTATTAGAAGGAGCATTTTCCTCATTATCGATGTTTTCATAATATTAACACCATGTTGGAAAAATCCTTTTCTTTAATACTGCCTGTCAGTCGGAGGTGTCTCTACTCTGGCAGCTACAGGAACTGCACTGCTTGTGTGCACATCTGGCCGTGTTCCCAGTGTGTAGGTCTGCCTCATTACCCAGGGTCCCTCTGTGCTGTCATGTCTGAAAGCAGGCCTTTGCTTTAATGTATAATACATCACTTGATCCCTGTTTCTGATATGGCTGCTGACAGGATAGTGTGAAGCTGAAGGAGAGGCTGGTGCCAAAAGTCTCTCTCTTAGGGATAACTGCTGTTACTGAGCAACAAAAACAACATGTCTTGCCTTTTACTTGTGTGAAATGGAGTCAGAGTCTGTTTACTTGTTCTATTGTTGGTCCTAGAAAAGAAAAGGAGCTGCCTCTCATGCTTTAAATATGATTTGCTTGTGTGGGTGAACCGTGCAGTTATTGTGTTGTTGTGTAAACACTAGACATGGACTCCTTATTGGATGACTGGGAAAGGGCTCACATATCTGACTCACAGAAACAGCTCTCCCTTGTGGCAATCTAATGAGATTGCATGTTGACATATGATGAGGACACACTCTATACTGTAGTTTAAAGTGGCTGATCCACATTTTCCACTTCATTGTCATAATTACTTCAACATTTCCTTTACCGTGCAGATGTCTTTAAGAAACAGGATGTGTTATTGTGGGTGGAAATGTTACTTGAAATTTTACTGATAAGAAACATCAGCTCTTCAGCATACGGAACAGAGATGTAACAGTTTCCAATCCTTTTCCCCTGTGATGCCGCAATTAAGTGGTGACCCGTTCAACTCAGGAATTATTTCATTGTGATGATATTTGAAGGATTTTCCATTCCTTGATTTTATTCAATAAATAACAAGAAAAAAAAAATAAAAATTTAACACTGTGTCAAAAATGTTATAAATTCATTAGTGACACTAGAAACATCACCCATGTAAAAGAATCTCACATCAAGGTCCTTCAAGCTTTCACATGAGCATAATCCGTCCACTGATGAAGATCATGTGCTACTAAATGGACCTTGAGGTGAGATTTTTTTTGCCAAATGTTTTTTTCTGCAGATTTCTAATTGGGTACTGACCTCCAGGCTCGGAACCACCCGTGTAAATGTTGTTTGATCGCAAATATTTGTTATACAAGTGCATATTGCATGACATTCTGTGCCTCATGGGGGTTTTTAGAGAAGTTAAAAAGCCAGTAGGAGCAGTGACGATGGTTTGTTGTGTCTCCCAGGTGAGAAGATGACTCTCAGCATCTCTGTCTTGCTTTCTCTGACTGTGTTCCTGCTGGTCATTGTGGAGCTGATCCCCTCTACCTCCAGCGCTGTGCCACTCATTGGGAAGTACATGCTCTTCACCATGGTCTTCGTCATTGCCTCTATCATCATCACTGTCATTGTCATCAACACCCACCACCGCTCCCCAAGCACTCACACAATGCCAGACTGGGTTCGCACGGTGAGGACGGGAGCAGAGGGGAACACAACGATGACTTATATCATTTTGATTGTGGAGCTGAACGACTAGAAATAAATCCATCACATTTCCAAGCTTGGCAAGCTTGGGAAAACTATTCCTATCCCTTTTCCTCTGCATTACATTGCCATCTAGTGGTAGAAAGATAGAATAGCTATGTTTTTATTTTATCTAGCTGCTCTGATGCTGTATACTCCTTGACACAATGCTTATCTTCTGTCTTTTTATGGCAGGTTTTTATTGAAACCATTCCCAACATCATGTTCTTTTCGACAATGAAGCGTCCCGGGAAAGAAAAACCGATTAAAAACAACTACGGTGGTGATTTTGATATCTCAGACATCTCTGGCAACCAGACTTCTAGTGTTCCCTACCAGTCGCCCATCACCAAGAATCCTGATGTCCGCAGTGCCATTGAAGGAGTCAAGTACATCGCAGAAACCATGAAATCAGATGAGGAATCCAACAATGTAATCCATCTCACACAGAGAGTGTTTCTAATATGGTTCTTGAATGAGACATTACATATATATAACATACTGTCCCTCTTTCTTTCCAGGCTGCTGAAGAGTGGAAGTTTGTGGCCATGGTGTTGGATCATATTCTGCTGTGCGTCTTCATGGCTGTGTGTCTCATCGGCACATTAGGTGTGTTCGCAGGACGTCTCATTGAGCTGAGCATGCTCTAAAGGCCAGTGGCTCTTGTTCTACCTGTTTAACCTTTCAAATGACCAGTTTGTTGCTCAATGTCAAAACGTATTGACTTTGTTTTTGAAGCTGCAGTATGCTGTCCCGCAGCATTCACTGTGTATTCTAAGGCTTGTGGAATTCCCTGTTTGTTTGCCTTTTGGTGTTTGAAGAGTTGTTCTTTTTCAAATATGTACAAGAACATTTTGTACTGTTTATTTCCGCATATTTTATGACAGTGTTTTTGTTTTTTAAGAAATATATGTGTGCATATTTTAATGTTTAATTAGTTCAAAAGAAATGTAACTTTTTGGAATATTGTGCAGTTTATAGGGGACAAGTTAATAAAAAGGTTTCATCCATTTTCATGGCAACTGATTTGACTGAAATGTTGTCTTGATTATTGTATGTTGCCAAATCCTTTATGACCACTTTCCTGACATACTGTATGTAATTGTGTAATATTGTAATATACTAGTAGTAGATGTAGAAATTCAGTTACCTATAATGCAATCGTACATGAATTCTGACAATAAAATTAGTGTGTAACAGGCTGATGTTCTGGCTCAGATACTCTTACTACAGTGACTACTACTACTAGAGTGTTTACTGTTTCCCACCGCACTACTTGTGTAAATTTTTCCACCAACCCTTGAGTGTACATTCAAATACAAATGCAAATTTCTATCTTTGCACTATTAGCTCTAACAGATGTTTCTGCCTGGTTACTTCCTCAACTTCTGATGAAATTACAGAGGAAGGATAGTTACAACAAAAGCCTTCTGAGTCTAGTTGCTCTGACAACTGTGTGTTAAACAGGCCAGTCATTAGCTAAGCTTATCTAATCTAATTTTATCTTGGTTTTGGCAGTATTGGTTCCATATACAATACCTTTCTGTTAGGACTTTAAACATGTTTTGAATTTATAATTCAACAAAATTTATCAAACCGCTAATATATCAGTGTTTAATAAAAAGCACTTCCTAAATACAATATAGACGAAAGTTAGAAATATTTCTGACCAAGCATTCCATACTTCTGATAGCTGACAGTTTTTGATATTCAATGCTATAAACATAATGTGGTTTGTTCTCAGGATGTACTGAATCTAAGTTTAGCCCTTTACAAGGCTCAGTATTTCTCTCTCACTGTGGAGATTGCTTTGAAACACCATAGATCTTCATATTGTCAAAATACTTTGTAGAAAATGTAAATCAGCATTTAAAAGCTGCATTAATTTGTTGTTGTTATTGACCAAGAAATTAAACTCAGTCAGATAATGTACAATTATTTGCTAAGCCTGGATAAGGTGTATATCTGTCACCATTGGTCTTGCAGGTTAAGCACACACTGGGATGACTGTGGTTTGTCTTCTCTCTGGCTCACACAAAACTGTAACAATATTAACTGATTGAAACAAACTTGAACAGAGGCTGTAATATCAGTTCTTGCAAAAGCAGAAAACTGGGCTCAAGAAGGTCACTGAGAGATATAAAGGGTCCGTAGTAACATTTGTTGTACTTTAACTGTGTGCTATTTTGTTATTAATGTATGTTCTATTTGTGCAATCAGACCATGTGATCATGGTCTTGAGTCTCATAAATAAAGTTACTAAAAAAACATTGTTCATTAACCATCTTAAATTTATATAATATTGTATAGACAGCTTGAGTTTAGTGTTGCACATCTTCCAGTGTAAAGAGCTGCATGCTAGAAATGACTTAGTAATCACTTCCAGCTTGTCTGACTTCCTCAGTATGATTAGATGGTGAGGGTGGACCTGCAGCTGATTCACTCCCCGTACAGAACAGATCAACAAAGTAGATTTAAAGTATGGACATCATTATAGATAGGAAACACGAATGAAGGCAGCTCTCAAGGACCTGAGCACATCATTCCCACGTCTAGGAGGCACACAAACACACAGAGGGAGAAGGAGGAGGTTGGGGCGCCTGGGGGATTCTGTATTCCTGTCCAAATCATATTTTATCATAAGTGATTATGACTCATTACACAACTGCATCCCATTTGTACATTGCACATTGAACGCAGAGACACGTCCTTTCAGTCGGAGGTGGGTGGGTAGGCTACAGTGGTGAACTCCGCCCCTCTGCCCCGGCGTTGAAAACATGATTGGTGAAGTTGTGTTGACAAATCGCGGATTACGAAAGTTGCTGGGTGTGAACCTGAAGTGTCAGCTATCTAACACAAAATATCAAGTGTTTCGCCGAGTTATGTGAACAGCCTTGTAACCGTGGACTGACAGACTGAGGATAAACTTTTGTCAACAGTTAGCTCCGTGCGGTGCCTGTCGACACGGCTTCAGCAGCTTAACGTTAGCTAGCTGGCTAACTGTTAGCTTCTCCCACCACCGGAGAGCTGACGACACATGGTTCATGAGAGAGCACAGCCGCTGTCAGAGAGGTGAGAGTGACTTTAATAACTGTATTAAAATGGCCGTGCTTATTAGCTATATGGTAGCAACTTTACAACCGCTCTAAAATGAGCTATTTCCACCTTGTGATGATTTTTCGGGTCAATGACGAAAAGTTATCTGTTTACCGTTGAACCTGTTTAGCTGGTGTAACTACGGCAACTCTTTGACCGTATCTTCCCTATTTTGGTATCTGGCAGTGCCGAGCAGGGACGGCCTTGACATTAACATGACCACAAACAAGGCACGATAAACTGTCACAAGAGGGAGGATCAGCACGATGGAGACACCGGGCAGAATCACTAGCTTCAACTTTTCATATGAGGAGGAGGAAGACCCGGACTCTGCTGCTCTGTCCCCCGCAATGTCCATTGACAAGCTCTTCCCGGCTCTCTTGGAGTGCTTTGGGATCATCCTGTGTGGATATATCGCCGGGAGGGCGAACATCATCACCTCCACCCAGGCCAAAGGATTGGGGAATTTTGTGTCCAAGTTTGCCCTCCCCGCGCTGCTGTTCAAAAATATGGTACTGCTGGACTTTGGTAATGTCATCTGGTCATTTCTCTGGAGCATCCTCATCGCCAAAGTGACTGTGTTTTTCATAGTATGCGTACTCACACTGATAGTCGCCAGTCCTGAGAGTCGCTATAGTAAGGCTGGGCTCTTTGCAATATTTGCCACACAGAGCAATGACTTTGCGTTGGGATATCCAATAGGTAAGTGTAATGCCTTAAAGCCTACCACCCACAGTGCTTTTCATTTACTGCTGCAACTGTAATCATGCTGTCTTAATGCTTGTTCATCCATCAAAACAAAGGTGTAATTATCTATTTGTTACACTGTAAACTACCTTAGTATACCAAATTGGATATCACCTTTGTCAGGGCCCTGAATTATCAACATCGCATTCAAACCCCAAAGCCACAAGTGATTGAAATGGAAAAAGAAAGTAATGTTGCTGTATTCATAGTCAAGTATTCTTCTCAGGCTGTTATCAAATTAAAAACAAACCCATCTAAGCATTCCTGAAGAACTGACCTTAGCCATATTTTCCTTCTATTCATAATTCAGTGTTGGCATTTCCAATAAACAGCTTTTATTTTGCTTTCACTTCACTGACTAAAACGTCTGGAACTTTTCCAATTCGAACCATTGTTCTGCGGCTGAAATCTCTTCATAGTCAGCTATTCAGACTCCAGCACCATTTAAATCCAAACATCTGCAGACCTTGAAGCCATTTGTTTATAAGAGACTTGTGTACACTAGCAGAGCAGTTTTTATGTTGGGGTTTATCAAGGCGGGTATGATGCAATCGTGTCAATATTTTATTTTTGATGTTCTTGATTTTCTTGACTACATTTGCACCACATCACAACATACTGAAATATTTGCCTTCACTTTTCTCCATAGTTGAAGCCCTATATCAGAGCACATACCCAGAGTACCTCCAGTACATCTACCTGGTTGCACCTGTGTCCCTGATGCTTCTAAATCCCATCGGCTTTGCCTTCTGTGAGATCCAGAAGTGGAAGGATGAGGGAAACCACCAGCAGAGCAAACTTATGATAGTGGGACTTGTAGTTTTACAGGTCTTAAAGAACCCTATTGTATTCATGGTTGTCATTGGCATCATCGCCCACTTTGTCCTGCACCAGACAATTCCTGCCTTCATGGCTGAATTTGTGGATGGCTTGGCCAATTCTTTCGGGGGAGCAGCTCTGTTCTACTTGGGTCTGTCCATGGTGGGGCAGTTAGGGAAACTGACCAGATCCACCGTTGTTACACTGATATTACTCATTACCGCAAAACTGTGAGTGGAAAACACTAATGTCTTCATTGCACCTGATGGCCATTTTGTACAAGAGATGACCTTTTTTAAAATAGATGACCTTGCATTTTCATAATTAGACATCCTCTAGCAGTGTTGAAAGAGTCAGCAAGTTAGAGGTTTATAAAGTTCTCTGAACGTATGCTTTCTGCTGATGCTTTGGATGACTCAGACCTTTCTCAGACCACAAGCCTTTTACCAAATGCATGACATGTTAAGAGGTGTCAGGAGAGTGTAGCATGATAACAGCTTGTGTATGTAAATATTTTAACACAATTGCATTTTACAGCATAGTGTGAACTAACCCTCAAATAATGATACATAACACCAATCTTTTGTTGTGTTTCAGGTTGCTAATGCCCCTGATTTGTAAGGACATGGTGGATCTGTTGGACAACAGCAACACCAGTACTTTGAACCACTCAAGCCTCTCCAATTATGCCTTTCTTTATGGAGTGTTTCCTACTGCACCAAGTGTGGCTATCTATGCTGTCTATTATAACGCAGAGCTAGAAGTTGTGAGTTGTTTACATCTACCTGCCAACCTTCTGTCTGCCATTCGGATACTGTGTCTTTGTAACTCACTGTACATTATTTTCTGTTCTACCTCCTAACAGGTAACCTCTGGGATGGTGATCAGCACTTTTCTCTCAGCTCCAATAATGTATGTTTCTGCCTGGTTACTTACAATCCGCTGGAAGGATCCTCAGTTTTTGATGAATGCACTGCAGAATGTCAGCTTTAACATAAGCATAGTGAGCTTAGTTGCACTGGTGAGTCACAACTAGCCGCTTCCTATATATGGTTTTTGTTGGATAATCTTTTATAAGTTATTATAACTGACTTTCTATCATCTGATTATTTTGTTTTATCTCAGTATGTGGAAACTGAGGTAAACAGTGACGTTAAAATAGCCTCATAAAGCATTTGATAGAGCACGTTTTACTTCATAATTGCAAGTAGTTTGGCCTGCCATGATTGATGTTGACACGGTTCACTTTTGCTAGTTGCTAATGTTGAATTGTTTCAGACAAGTAAAGGGAAAATACATTTACATGGCTTACTGTAACATAAAAAGGCTCCGTTACTTAGAGGATGTGTGAGCGAACGCTTTCCTGAGATACAGACTTACTTCCTCATTTATTCTCACTTTCAGTGTAACTTTGACGAAACCCATATATAATGAAATTATAATCAATGCAGTAGTGAAACATGTTCACATTTGTGTTTGTATTCTGCAGTATCATATTCTTTAATTCTTCTTCTTCA
>NW_019524837.1:106805-121418 GCF_002814215.2 Seriola lalandi dorsalis | reverse complement strand
GAAAGTAATGTTGCTGTATTCATAGTCAAGTATTCTTCTCAGGCTGTTATCAAATTAAAAACAAACCCATCTAAGCATTCCTGAAGAACTGACCTTAGCCATATTTTCCTTCTATTCATAATTCAGTGTTGGCATTTCCAATAAACAGCTTTTATTTTGCTTTCACTTCACTGACTAAAACGTCTGGAACTTTTCCAATTCGAACCATTGTTCTGCGGCTGAAATCTCTTCATAGTCAGCTATTCAGACTCCAGCACCATTTAAATCCAAACATCTGCAGACCTTGAAGCCATTTGTTTATAAGAGACTTGTGTACACTAGCAGAGCAGTTTTTATGTTGGGGTTTATCAAGGCGGGTATGATGCAATCGTGTCAATATTTTATTTTTGATGTTCTTGATTTTCTTGACTACATTTGCACCACATCACAACATACTGAAATATTTGCCTTCACTTTTCTCCATAGTTGAAGCCCTATATCAGAGCACATACCCAGAGTACCTCCAGTACATCTACCTGGTTGCACCTGTGTCCCTGATGCTTCTAAATCCCATCGGCTTTGCCTTCTGTGAGATCCAGAAGTGGAAGGATGAGGGAAACCACCAGCAGAGCAAACTTATGATAGTGGGACTTGTAGTTTTACAGGTCTTAAAGAACCCTATTGTATTCATGGTTGTCATTGGCATCATCGCCCACTTTGTCCTGCACCAGACAATTCCTGCCTTCATGGCTGAATTTGTGGATGGCTTGGCCAATTCTTTCGGGGGAGCAGCTCTGTTCTACTTGGGTCTGTCCATGGTGGGGCAGTTAGGGAAACTGACCAGATCCACCGTTGTTACACTGATATTACTCATTACCGCAAAACTGTGAGTGGAAAACACTAATGTCTTCATTGCACCTGATGGCCATTTTGTACAAGAGATGACCTTTTTTAAAATAGATGACCTTGCATTTTCATAATTAGACATCCTCTAGCAGTGTTGAAAGAGTCAGCAAGTTAGAGGTTTATAAAGTTCTCTGAACGTATGCTTTCTGCTGATGCTTTGGATGACTCAGACCTTTCTCAGACCACAAGCCTTTTACCAAATGCATGACATGTTAAGAGGTGTCAGGAGAGTGTAGCATGATAACAGCTTGTGTATGTAAATATTTTAACACAATTGCATTTTACAGCATAGTGTGAACTAACCCTCAAATAATGATACATAACACCAATCTTTTGTTGTGTTTCAGGTTGCTAATGCCCCTGATTTGTAAGGACATGGTGGATCTGTTGGACAACAGCAACACCAGTACTTTGAACCACTCAAGCCTCTCCAATTATGCCTTTCTTTATGGAGTGTTTCCTACTGCACCAAGTGTGGCTATCTATGCTGTCTATTATAACGCAGAGCTAGAAGTTGTGAGTTGTTTACATCTACCTGCCAACCTTCTGTCTGCCATTCGGATACTGTGTCTTTGTAACTCACTGTACATTATTTTCTGTTCTACCTCCTAACAGGTAACCTCTGGGATGGTGATCAGCACTTTTCTCTCAGCTCCAATAATGTATGTTTCTGCCTGGTTACTTACAATCCGCTGGAAGGATCCTCAGTTTTTGATGAATGCACTGCAGAATGTCAGCTTTAACATAAGCATAGTGAGCTTAGTTGCACTGGTGAGTCACAACTAGCCGCTTCCTATATATGGTTTTTGTTGGATAATCTTTTATAAGTTATTATAACTGACTTTCTATCATCTGATTATTTTGTTTTATCTCAGTATGTGGAAACTGAGGTAAACAGTGACGTTAAAATAGCCTCATAAAGCATTTGATAGAGCACGTTTTACTTCATAATTGCAAGTAGTTTGGCCTGCCATGATTGATGTTGACACGGTTCACTTTTGCTAGTTGCTAATGTTGAATTGTTTCAGACAAGTAAAGGGAAAATACATTTACATGGCTTACTGTAACATAAAAAGGCTCCGTTACTTAGAGGATGTGTGAGCGAACGCTTTCCTGAGATACAGACTTACTTCCTCATTTATTCTCACTTTCAGTGTAACTTTGACGAAACCCATATATAATGAAATTATAATCAATGCAGTAGTGAAACATGTTCACATTTGTGTTTGTATTCTGCAGTATCATATTCTTTAATTCTTCTTCTTCAATGTTTCTACTGCTTAAGTATGTCATTTTGTGGAATAATTCAACCTATCCTTTGATGTTACATTGAACAACCAGCCAGCAAAGTTAAATATTAGTTGTACGAAGCATCTGTGCAAAAGTCTTTGTGTTGGTAAACATGAATAATTTGAAATCTATGTGTTTTCTCTGACAGGTGTGGACAATTGCTGTCATGTTTTTAAGCAAGAAATTCAAGAGGCTACCTCACATGTTTACTGTCAACCTTTTCTTGGCACAGGTGAGCACATGTGCAAATATACTCTAAATTGGTTTTATTAGCCTTTAATTAAACCAACAAAAGAAATGTAACTGTTAGTGTAACTTCACAAATGCCAACATTTGTTATGGTGTGGTCTTTAGTTTCTGACTTGCATTGGGATGATCCTGTGGAACTTTGTGGTGAAAGGCGACAACTTCATCGGGCAGGTCTTGACTTTCACATTAATATGTACCTCGCTCTACAGTACTTATGTGTGGCCAGGTATGTTGTGAATGCACACGACCATCCACCAACATTAGCCTCACATTAAACTGTATTACATTACCCAGATAGGTATGGATATATTAAGTTTGATTGCTAATGTTGCAATGCATACTTTGTTGTTTTAGGTTTAATAGCACTCTCACTTGTGCTCCTGAAAAGGTTTGAGGATCTGAAAGTTTCACCAGCCATGTTCGTCATTGCAGGCTGGGGGTGAGTCACTTTATGAACAAAGAAATGAAACTACACTTGTTTTTCCAGTTCACTAAAAGGTATAATAATACAATATGAAGCCTAAAATAGAATTCACAGTTTAGCTTAGATTTATATATGTTAACAGATACTGACTAAAACTTGGATCAAGAGTACTGGGGGTGGTTTTACACTGGGGTGCTGACACCTCAGTTGAATGTAAATGATAAACCAAACATTCCTGCAAATTTCATGTACAATTCAGTGTCACTGAGCTGGTTTATGTTTTACTTTTTGATATTGTCAGTATGTAAATATTGTCTCTATTAACAGGATACCAGCCTTACTAACTGCTGTCTTGCTCATATCTGGGGAAAAAATGTCTGGCACGATTGACTCAACATTTTTTTATGGCAAACAGCAGGTAACAACATGAATGGCAATTATATTCCTTTCCTCTGATGGTTAGCATCTGTTTGGGTACCAGCTGAGAATTACTAAAACGTTTGAATACTGTGTTTGTGTATGTTGACAGATAATCTGCACCATAGTCGTAGTCGCCTTCAGCATACTGCTGGGAGGGGGTTCACTTGTGTGTCTCAGTAGAGGAAGCTGGGCCCAGAGTGACCAAGTCCAAGAGGGAAACTCTTCATCTGGCAGTGGAGAGAATCTTGTGACTGAAGTTGAACCAGAAAACCAGACTCTGGTTGAGCCAGTCACCCCATCAGGAGATCTCAACAGAGGTACTTTCCCTATGGTAAATAGGGGAACTCAGACTCAAATTAATTTAATTATGATCCGTTTGATCGTTTCACTTTGATGAGTTTCCAAGTACAATAGTTTGGTGATAAAAATCACAGCACATGATACTAACATCTAAAATGGCTTGTTAGTTGTCAAAATCCAAGTTGGAGAGGAAAGGACGAGAATAATCAATAATCCAAAGTGAGGACTAACCCCTTATCTACATGTTGTCTATAGCAAACTTCTGCATAGGCAATGCAACTTCTGTCTGATGTCTGAAGCCTCTGCAACTACACAATCGAAAAGTAAACATTGAAATGTTGAAAGTAGGAAGAAACCTTGTTGGATGTCATAATCTGGAGGAAACATTAAAGTGTTGATAAGTTTAGTTCCTTCTTTAGAATGAATAATGCATTATGGAACACATAATTTCCCAGAAATCAAGCTGTTGAAAATATGTCACATGACTTTGACTTGTAATTGAGCCTCCACGGCTAAAGTTTGTGTTACTTTGAAAGGAGATGTCAAGAAAGGAACGTTAGCAAATGAGTGGTTAACTAGAGACAGTAACAGCGTGAGTAACGACTACTACTACTAATAGCTGCAAACCAGTGGGGAAAGCGTTGTGATATGAATGTGATTTGTGGGATACTTATTTTTTTGGAATATAAGAGGATTCCAATATCTTACAGCAGCATAAGTGTTGCAAATGTGTTAATAAAAACCAAGTCAATGTAAAATGTATAACAGCATGTATTGAATTACACTCTGCTTTACTATTGTGTTACTTAGTTCATTGAATTACTTACACATTGTGTCTGCTCTCTGCTACTAGTGTGAACAGGGATGGTATTGCAATCAGTTTCACTTTTGTCACTTTGTTACTAGCATGCCTCATATGTGACTGTGAACAGCCGCAGCCCATGCCTGACATGATCATCAGCACAAATATGAACAACATACCAACCACACTCACAGGTATTGTATTGATAAGCAAATGACATGCATTTTCACTCATATCAGCACAAAATAACCATAATTATTAAACCTTTGTTGGGGGAATACACTGCTTTTTTTTTTCTAAAATTACTAAGATACAATGTTTTAAATCTCTGTTCTCTTTCCTCCTCACAGGTCCATGTGAGAACAGGTGTGAGTCAACAGAGTGTCTGCTTGTCCAAGTGGAAGAGCTTCAACAGGTTGCAGATAGACAAGTGGCCCGTCATGTGCTCTTATGTCTGCTTCTGACTGTCAGCTTGCTTGCTGTGAGTAAACCACCACCTTTCACTTCTACACATGAAGTCGGCCTTTCTGCCTGCATTATTATATTTAGTGCATCACAAACCAAATCAGACACAAATGGCTGAGCTGTGTAATTTCTACCTCCTGTTAGTGTCAGAGGAGGACTTCTCCAAAGAAACCCATTCAGAAAACCCATTAAATAAAAACGTATTAAATAATACTAAATAGAAATACCATTACATCTTGTGGCGTGTGTTTTTATGCATTTCTGTGAGTCTAAAATATATTGAAAAAACTATTCACAACTTTCAAGGCAGTTTAGTATCTGCCACTGACACTAAATGAATTGTTCCAATGCAGTCATGTTCACACAACTGTTCTTGTCAACAATATTTGCTAGTTTGATATCTCCAACCTGAAATTCCTCTTACTTGCTGTTATCACAGAACTTGTCCAGCTGCTTGTGGTTGCTATTTAACCCCATCCCTGGTAGACTCTACTTGGAGCTGCAGTTCTTCTGTGCTGTGGCCAACTATGGACAGGTTTGGTTCAAATAATGTAGTACTAAGATTGTGAGTATATGTTGTCACTTCATATCAGTGTCATGACATGATTTCTGTTGCCAGGGTTTTCTCTCCTTCGCTCTGTTTGGGCTGGACAAGCATTTGATTCTATTACCATTTAAGAAGAGGTAAAGAACATTTACACATTACACACACAATATACTGTGTATAGTGCATACTACACTAAATAGTATACTGTGTACATGCATTTAAAAATTGTTTTTGTGAATGGTCTTAGGTTATACAATCTGTGGTATGGAAAGAAGCGAGAAGAGCAGCTGCAGAGTGATTTACCAGAGGATGTCAGAATGACCTGCACGCAGTTCACTAAATACCACAAAGACCAGTGTTTTCATGATATTGTTAAAAAGAGAAGGTGAGAGCGCATAGTTTTACTCACTAGCCGTAATTCACAAACCACAATACTTCATAAATCATTTTCTGTCTGTGGGCTCTGTCTGCTTCTCCTCTGCTTCTTGTGGCTACCCATAAAGAAAAATCAATAGACCTTTGGGTGAATGCTTCTTTTGACTTTCAGGTGTGGAAAGAGGACTATGGTGGACTGTTTTCTTGGCTGTGAACTTGTGGAGTGGCTTCAGCAGGTGGGCTTGGCTCAGGACCATGGTGAGGCGGTACTCTATGGGATGCGGTTACAACAGGGCGGTGTGCTCCAGCACATCAAGGAGGAATACAGCTTCCAAGACAGTCGCCTGTATTACCGCTTCATGACATAAGTCAAAAAGGTCAAAGTTGACAGCTGTTTAATCCTAAAGGTACATCCTGAGGTGGTGTAACAGGAGGAACAAGTATTAGCACCCAGATTTAAAATTCTGTTTGCACTGCCATGCTCTTGTCCACACCCTGTACAAGTACAGCATTTCACATTGCACTGTTGTGTGGCACAACATCACAGTTGGATGTTAGAACCGAACACATCTGACCGTGATGTAGGTGTGGTCAGAAGCACAACAGACTTGAAACTAAAAGGCCAGGGTACTATGCATTGTGTGGAGTTGGTCTTAAAGGGAATTAGTAAAGTACATGTAGAACATGTATCCTGAACAATGTATGGGGAAATTTTTAACCTCCTTGTTATTTCTGCCATTTTACATTTAATAATTCACATTTTGGTATTGTGGCACCATTGCTAGTCAGTCAGGGCTGCCTGAAACTGAAAGTGAGACTAACAGAAGTGGCAGTTATAATCTCTTTTGTGGAAAATCGAAACATGGACCTAATGCTTAATACAGTGCGTTAAGAGTTTCATCAGGAAGTCAGTCCTCAAATTCTAACAAATATCTATCACAGACAGATTGGGCAATAATGCTAAGGTCTGTCACTTTCTGGCAGTTTATTTACATGTCTGTTCATGTTCCTGATTGACTCTTGTAGTAATGTTGCTGCATCCTTTAATCTGCAATGAAGCTGTTTAGTAATATTTTAACATGATGGGACTTATTCCTAAAACTAGGCTAGACTAGACTTGAATTATTGTCATGCAGTAAATATGTGTACTTGAAATTTGAGTAGATTTATTTCATGCCATTATGTGAGAAATAATCGACAAAAAAGGTGCCCTAACATACCAAATTAGAGGTGCAGGTGAAAACTCCCACTCATCCAGTGAATGCATTTATGTTATATTCATACACCTCAGGTCGTATTTTCACTCTTCTATCAAAGCTACTTGCCAGAGGAAAGAAGGGAAGATGAGTCTGAATATTTATCCATTTTTATGTTTTTTTTTGTTGCCAGTTTAATTTATAATGAAATGACTTTCACCAGTTAGTTAACTGGTAATGTAGCATGCAGCGTAAGTATTGTTGCTTTGGTTACCTGCAGCTTAATGTGACTTGACACTGACGTAGAACAGTTATTACACTGTTTACCAGGACTATGCGAGCAGTATACACAAAGTAACTGGTTGGTTTGAAAAAAAAAAGTATTCTCCATATTTCCATGGCCTTCTTATAATTGTTTAATTATTTTTTAATGACAACAAAAGCAAACTGTCTGTTGAAAAATGGCCATCTCCATGAATAAGTCCTGACCATAATGTGGTAGCAAGGCTCAAGGACTGAATACCTGAATATGTGTCAGATCTAAGTGTTAATGGATATGGTTATTTTAAAGTGTTCACCTTGACTCTGTCAAACACAGTATCCTCCACATAAACATTATGAACTTGGAAGTCTCATGAAAGTGAGTTAAGTGCGAGCTGCTGTAATTCTAAATTTCTCTCAGGTTTATAGTAATATAATTAAAAATCTTTTTTTAAGTGCAAAGTTTTGTGTTTATTTGTGTAATAAAAAAAATGTGTAAAAACATTTGTTGATATTTTTAATAAAAATACTTTAATAGAATGTGTAACACAATTTCTGTCAAAGGCTTCATATTAATCAATACATTTTGCAACTGAACCCTAAAATCATGTATGACATAATGAATAGGTACTGTCCTGTATTTTTGGCCTATGATTCTACACACACATCCTCTACAACATTTTACTGCCCCGGTATCCGGTGCTGCTTCATGTTTTTTTATATAATGATGTTAATTAATGTTATGTTCTGATTCACCGGGTTAATTATGCAAGCATGTTTGTACTTTTACAAGACTAAAAGTCAAACAAACCTCAGAGACATTTACTGCTACTTTCACTCTGGAAACCTGTTTTGTGGTTCCAACAAGCTGCAGTCCTCTCAGCTTTTGCTGTACGTAGCCATCTCCTCCTGGACAGAGCTTGGGAACTGATTTGCCAATAAATCAGGGTCCCCAATACCATCTGAAAGAATCTTCTCCATCTCTTTCATCTTCTCCTTTTCTAGCTGCCTCATGCTTTCTGTGATCTTCTTTCCTCTGTCCTATAGACAAAAAGACAAACCATAAAAGAAAATGTAGAATTTATAAATACATGTTGTGACCACACTAAACTAAATGACAAATTTAGGTAAAATGCAGAGTTGAATTAAATTGTTAAACCTTGTAGGTGTCAATAATGGCAGCCACTAGCTCATGCTTGACAAACAACTCATGTTTGCGGTCGGGCTTGCTCTGGAAGCGGGGTTTCTTCTTTACGGGGTCATTTGGACCATAACTGGGAGAGGTCGTCGCCTTCAGCGGATTAATGTGTTTCACAAAGACAAAGGGCTTGAATACAGACCTGTCAGACAAAAAAAATCACTTTGTAAATCATTATAAACTCCTGTGAAAATAAGTTTTAAAGGATGCTTTACCAGCTTTACCAAGCAAGGCCAAGTTCGTTACCTTTCAGGGTCTGGAGTTGCTGTAAAGTAGTGAACGCCTGGCAGAGCAGGATTCGTTGGAATCACTGACACCATACTTCCTGTCGTCATGAACATGCCCTCCATGTTGATGCCACTATCTTTATCCCTCAGGATATCCATCATTGTCTCAGCGGTGATGTGGCCTTGAGTAAACAAATCAAGACATGCATAAACAGTGGTAGAAGTCATTCAATGTTTTCCCCTGATGCAGTCCCACATTTCCACAGTGAAGTGCGCATAAACTAACCGTTGCTCTTTTCCAACAACGCCTTCCCCTCACAGTATCGGCTCCCAGAGGCCTCTATTCTGGCTGTAGTCATAAAGGAGTAGACTGTAGCAAAGTTGAACTCAGTCTCTCCGTCCCACCAGCCCTTGCTTCGTGCGTATTCCCTCATCTCTGGATGTTCCTTGTCTATCTTAGTCGTTATGCCATACTGGTTGGAGATGTTGCGATATCCAGCTAGAGAGGGGTAAAATGTGATGATTAGCCATCAAAATGAAAACATGCAGCAACAATGCATGTAATGCCATTATTCAACAACAACCTAAGCAGTGCTGTGTGTTATTAGAAAACTCTATTACTGCAGAATCGTGTAAGGCTGTTTTAAGCTGACTTCAGTTATGACTGCAGGAGCACAAAAACAAAAGGAAGGTGGCCCTTAACTGCAGAAAAGTGAAAAACTTTAAATGCTACTGTAGACTGTGTTTTCAAGGCAGATGTCATTAATGAGTCTGAGAGTTAAAAACCCATTAAATTTGGTTATTAAAGAATTGTGATCGATATATGTACTGAGTGGGACATTTTACAGTTGAAAAACAAACTTGCCAGCGCTCTCTGGTGGTCACACTCTGTAATGGAGACACTGTTTCTGAACTACCTCAAACATACAGTGTATTTGGCATTTTGGACTGCAACTTCTTGCCAAGTGGATGACATATGCACTGATACCAGTTTATCTGTGATAAAGTAACAGAATTTAAATGGTGGGCTGCATTTGCAATGTGTTTTAAGTTTCAAGTTACAGCACAAACAGAGCAGGTTTAATTTCCTCCAGGGGCAGAACAAATAGGCTCCCATTCTGTTTCTGTAGGTCTGTCTTACCTTCCACTCTTTCCGCGGCCCAGTACTTCCCTGATGTTTCCAGCAGCCATGCCTCCTTCCTGTCTGAGATTAGGAAGCTGTTGTGGTAGGTGAAGCCACACTCATCTTCCATGCAAGATCCTCCCTGACCATATTTCTCCAGCAGCTCAGTAATGACATTCACTGCATTCTCAGCTGTGTCGGCTCTTTCAAGTCCAAGCCTGTGAAATTGCAGGGTAACAGATTCATGTTTTGTCTATGAGTGTTTCACACAAATTTATTCTGAACTGACAAAAGCCTGCTGAAGAAAGAATTACATGAAATCGTTTCTGGTTGGTACTATGTCATTAAATGTCCCTTTGCACCACAAGATGGGCATGATTTGGCAAGTCACAGAGGCTTGGAAATACAGACAACTCTGAGGGGGGTTTACCTGACAAGATCCATGCCAAGAAGCGCCTCGTCACCATCAGCACTCTCTCTGCCCCACACTGCCTCATTTCCAATACACACTTGATGCTCATTTGCGCCCATCTCTGCCCCCCACAGCCATGCTGGTCTGCTCAACACAACTGCATAAGTGTGGGCAACCTGCTCAATCTCTATGTACGTACACTTAGAAGACAAACAAGACACAGGGGCAAAGTCTGTTAATGTTTATCTGATGGCTCATTCACCAAAGAGCAGACACAATGTGGGAAAGTGAAGGTTGGAGGGTAATAACAGGCTGTCTGTGTTACCTACCTCAACCTTCTCCTCTGCACCGTAGTTTTCAGCAGGAAAATACACCACCTCCTGGACTTCATCACAAGGCCTGTCAGAGTTTTTCCCAAAGATTATGCGTTGTCCCTCAGTGGAGGGGGGCAGAGCCACAAATGTATCGCATGAGGATGGGTGCATTTTGAATCACAAAACTGATGAGAGTAAAACAGAGAGAACAACTCACTGGTTAGGTTACAAATACACAAATGTATAGGCCTATCTAATGGTCAGATTTAAAGAGCATGGTTACCTTAGCATAAGCAAAAACTGCAACAACACTAACTTGAATACACCTCAGTGATATGAGTTCCGATTTAGAGCTAAATAAGTGTTCAGTATTTTATTTAATGCCAGTTAGCCAGTGTGCAGTGTCATGTAATGCTGTGACCAGTACAAAAAGTAACCTTACCTATATTTGCCAGTGTTACCGGGCACTGTCACTGTCAGCGTAAGTTTCTATTCTCATCTCTGTTTCCATATGATTTCACCAGTTCACTCTCTGACACGGAAGCACAGCAGTCACGTGACCGAGATGAAGTCCGTTTTATATTCGTAGTAAAGCGAGTATCAGGCTCACATCTTTACACATTTTAACCTGTACTCCTCATTCTAGATTATTACTTTGGCTGCTGGGATTCCTAGAGCCTTTACTATTTGCCTCCGACAGATCCATTTTGTATTTTTAACATTTCGATGATCAGATAGGGAATAATTTAACATAAATAATGATTGACAATTTAACCAGTCATAGTATAATATAAGATCTGCCTGTGAAGCAAATGTACTCCTCTTTCATTACATGTGCAAAATTATTATTAATTATTATTATTTTCAATGAAACAATTTCGTTTTTGCTTTATATTTTCCAAATAATGTAGCTCCATGATTGCTGTGTCATAATGTGTGTGGCATACAGGGGGATTTAAGGCAGTTTCAAAAAAAGAAAAAAAAACTTTCATAAATCCATTTCAAATCATAGGTTTACTTAAATTTACTTCTGTAGTCCGGTTGGCTCTCCTTTATCCAATGTAGAACTGTCTTCATGCGGGAACGTTTGTTTACAAGCGGGGGGAATCTGCGCCAACGGCTCCGCTAGCTAAATTTTAACACTACGTTTTCAATTTAGATAACGATATAGGCCGTCAGCCATGGGGAAGTCGTTTGCAAATTTCATGTGCAAGAAAGATTTTCATCCTGCGTCGAAGTCAAACATCAAAAAGGTGAGTACGAGTTACAGTGAGGACTGTAAGATAGCCGATTAGCCTACTAGCTAACGAGCTATGCCTACTGTGTATTGCTTATGCTAGCCCAGGTTGCTAAGTTAGCAAGAGCCAACGTGACCCGCTTTCATAGTTACTTGATAAAAAATGTTGTCCTCAGTCTAGAGGCTCTATTCTGTATGAATCATGGCTGTAGACAAGGGTAGGGTGTAGTTGAATAAAGCCATGACTGTTGTAAATTGTAACTAAGTTAAAGTCACAACCTTCACTTAATCTTTCTTAAGTTCACTGGTCTTTCGAGGGAGAGCCATTGTTAATGTTCTGAGCAAGACATCCTAGTTCTAAATCGTAAATTGTGTCTACGCTCGAAAACAGAAGCTGACCAGTCATATCTAATAAACTGTACTAAAGATTTTTGATTGAGTGAGATCGTATTCCATAATAAGTTCGAAGTGTCCTGGTATTTTTGTGCAATACAACCCACTGCTGGTTGTTAATGCAATTTCATATACAGTATGTGCAAGTGTTGTGTTTAGAAGTAGTAGTTCATGTATTTCTAGCTATATGTGCAGCCAATGGTCTGCAGATGAAAATAGGTTGTGAGTCCACTCTGCTACATATTAGTAATCGAAATTTATTTTTATACACATCGCTACACTTCACAATTCAGTGCAGAAGACAAAGGTATTCAATTTACTGCTGTGCAAAACAAACAAAAGAAACAAATCTTCACATTTTAAAAGCTGAAACCCTCAGATATTACTGTCAGTTTTCAGTTGGTCAACTAATTAACTGTTCAGTCAACTGACTAATCATCTCAGCTCCAGTACAAAACATGGGGTAGGTACAGGGCAGTGATTGCATATGTGTGCACGAACTGAACCTTCTTATAGCCAAATTACTTACGTAAGTATTTGCGTGTAAGGCAAGCAAGCTGGCCCTAAAAAATTGTTGGACATGTATGAAGAAGTAGGTCAAATATGCGCTATTATCCTCCTTTTCTCTGTATCTTACAGGTATGGATTGCAGAGCAGAAACTGAGTTTCGAGAAGAAAAAGCAAGAAGATCTAATGCAGGCATACCTGAAAGAGCAGGACACTTACAACAACAGGTCAGATAAATTTAAAGGATGATATATCTTGTACCACACAATAACTGTTGTCTTAATGTAAGATTTGTTGTAAACAAAT
Source organism: Seriola lalandi dorsalis (assembly GCF_002814215.2). Classification (NCBI taxonomy): domain Eukaryota; kingdom Metazoa; phylum Chordata; class Actinopteri; order Carangiformes; family Carangidae; genus Seriola; species Seriola lalandi. Next base: position 108,487 of record NW_019524837.1, on the reverse strand, counting down.
CTGTAATTGTAAATGCAGATAAACACCATTAAAAAAGTGTAATAAAGTTCATAATATTGGTTTCTTACCTTTAGGTTGTTGATGGGAGATGATCGTGTTAAAAATGGCCTCAATTTCATGTACGAGGCTCCACCCGGAGCATCCAAAGGTAAATAATCACTTGAGCTAATCATCTGTGATCCCTACTAAATAGTATTTGCAGTTTCAAACATTTTCTTATTAAGAAAATAAGGCATTAAAATTTTAATTCTTGTTCTTTTTTCATAACTGTCATCTTTCCTAAAGAGGAAAAGAAAGAGGTAAAGTAGAGAAAATAATTAACTTGATTTACATCACTTTCCAATCATTCATAACAAGATATGTTTACATATTGAAATTCATAATGAAATGTTTTTATTTGTCAGGATGGGGAAGAAGAGTACAAATTTGAGTGGCAGAAGGTGGCTCCTCGTGAGAAGTCAGTGGTTGATTTTATACGCAATAACATTTTCTGGCATATTGTCCAATGTTCCTCTAAAATATGTATTATTTGTGTCTTTCATTTTCTTATGCAGGTATGCAAAAGATGACATGAATATTAGGGATCAGCCGTTTGGAATCCAGGTACTTGATGGTTTGTAAGAATATATAACAAGTTGATTAAAGGAATGAGAAACAATGACAAACACTATGTCTGGTTAACAAAATTATTTTGTTTTTCTCAGATTTTTGCTTTTTGTTTCTTGTGTAATACTTCCATGTAACTTTCATGTCTTCCCGGATCTATAAATGAGACAGTTTGAAAAGAAAAAGTCACTCTTTAGTTGCAGTGTTTGCAGCACATGTTCACACTCAAGCCATAACCTGTGAATAGGGGCTCGCATGTAGACATTGATTTCTTTTAAGGATCGAGATTGTGAACTACTGTATTACAAAATACACTGTGTATGAATTACACATTGCACCTTTTCAAAAATAAAACCAGAGCTTGTGAATTTGAAGTGGAATGTATTTTGCCTTTTAAAATGATATGTAGAGTAAGCTTTGGTTTAAATCATTATGCGTGTATCTCCAGTATTGAGAGAATTGCAAGTAATGTCTGTTGTTAAATTCATAGGTGCGCAACGTGAGATGCATCAAATGTCACAAATGGGGCCATGTGAACACAGACAGAGAGTGTCCTCTCTATGGTCTGTCGGGTATCAATGCCAGCTCTGTGGCCTCAGAGGAGGCAGCAGGTAGAGTACACACAATAATTCATACAATAATTGTGTAATACATCATTGTTAACATATCCCTCTGCAGTTCTTTTGTTTTATGTGTGACAATTTTATTAATGTAATAAAATGTTAACATGCTTTGGTATGTACGTCTAAAAAAAAGAAGAACACCAAAAAAACCCCACTATGATTTCATATACAGATTTCATTTTTATTGTATCTTATTTTATTTTTATTTTTATTTACATGAATTAAACATGACTGATTAATTGAAATAAGAATCAGCATATAAGCACGTATGAATATTTGGATCAAATAGGATAAATTATCATTATACGTTTAAGTGATATATATATATATATATATATATATATACATTTTACCTGCTAAAATTTGCATTACAAATATGTATATATGTATGCGTGTGTGTGTATATATATATATGTGTGTACATATATATATATATATATATATATATATATA